>NC_056734.1:205950549-206105549 GCF_019279795.1 Protopterus annectens
TCATGCAGGGAGGCAAGGGGAGTGGGGGGTGATGTTTGATCTGAATTTTATCAGCTAGCATATTTGCTGTGCTCAGTGAAGGCAGTACCATTGACCGCTAGTTTGGCACACTGAAGTTGCTGCCTTTGAGTTTTCAGACACAGATGTAGAAGGCCTTGTAGTTATCTTTAGTTTATGAGGCTATCTTGACCTCATAAATTACCTTGTTGGACTAAATTAGTCTTCTAAGTTTCCTGTTTAGTTTAATTAGAAAGCTCCTACCAATATGGGATTTGATCTTCCTGATTTTAACCATGACTTTTTTCATCTTGTTTTATACCCTATTAAGGTTAGGATTCCACCAGTGTGGTTTATTTATAGAGTTTGTGTGCGTGTGCGTGTGAGTGTGTGTGTGTGTGTGTGTGTGTGTGTGTGTGTGTGTGTGTGTGTGTGTGTGTGTGTGTGTGTGTGTGTGTGTGTGTGTGTGTGTGTGTATGTGTGTGTATATACACATGTGCATGAAGTTTGTGTGCATGAGGCTATCTTGACCTCAAAAATGGCCTTGTTAGATTTAATTAGTCATCTAATTTCCTGTTTAGTTTAACTGTAGAGCTCTTATTTTTATTGGAGCTGCTTTTCCTGATTTTAGCCGTGACTTTTTTCTTTCTGTTTTATACCTTATTAAGGTTAAGATTCTGCCAGTTTGGTTTGTTTTAAAGTGTGTGTATGTGTGTGCATGTGTGTGAAGTCTATGTCTGCGCATGTTCATACATGTAACCTTTGTGTTAGTAAAGCCAAAACAGACTGCATTATTGCATTAGCTATTAATTTACATTGACAGTATTAAAATTCACATGTGCTCCAAAAATTTTATATCACCCTTTTAATAACTCCTAAAACTTGGAGAAGTACAGCGTAAAACTTTTTGGTTTCCCACATCTCTGATTGCCTCTCCCATTCTCTTTAATGAAGAAAAAAGTAATTCACATACTGAATACAATAAATAAACAGACAACTCCCTGAAAATGGCACCACCCACCTAAATCCACCTCCTAGATAAGAAATGTGCTCAAATTAGAACTTAAAGTATTAAAATAATAAAAAAGAAAGTAGTATGGTATCCACAACTAGCAAATCAAAAACAACAAAAGGGACAAAACTCTTAATGCAGTACTAGTGCAAGGGGAATGGAATACTTGTGTAATTGTGTTAGATGTTCTGTAATGGATTTTAAAAGGGCTGTGTGCCTTACATTTATGTCTGTGATTGGCATACTGCTCTGCTGTGTTGCTGAATACAGTTCATATTTGAATAAAATAGACTTGATTTTATCTAAACTAATGGAGAAATCTAAAACAGAACTGAGCAATCAAATTAACAAATTTAATGTAATTGTCAATATACTTCTAAAACATACAAAACTTGAACTGATAAAAAGGATTAAAATACCATAAAATGAGGTAGAAAACCACTCAAGACACTATGTTCATGAAACCTACACAAACTATGCTCATTGGAAGCAATTAATACAAACCACTGAAGTTAACAGAAAGTACTACTCAAAAAAATAAAAAAAAGTGGAGATCTCGTTTCTGTGATACTTGAGATACTTGTACCACATGATTTGGAAGTTCAGTTCTTGAGTCAGGGCTTTGCCACTTAGCATAAAACTTGTTATTTAGCTCCTTTAACTCAGAATACAAAATATTACACAGCATTATTTATCCTTGGCCTTTAGTCCTGAGAGCTGGGTGATTTAAATAGCAGAGGAGTTCTATAGCTAGGTAACGTCCACATACAGGGAGTTGATCAGCCAAAGTGACTGAACGGATATAGATATTTTTTCTTATAAGATTTGCTCAATGTCTTAACACATTTAGTTTAATTCATACTCTCGGGAAGTGCAGAGCATAACATATGAAAACTCTTTTATACAGTTGCCAATTTAATGCACATTTGTCATTACTGCTCTGCAATGATTTTACAGCATAGTGCAAGCACTCACAACTACACACTTTTATAGCACAGATGAAACAGTTAAGCACAATACAGTGAATGTCTGTTTCGGTGAAATACTAGGAAATACTCTCCTTACACCACTTAAATCAGTTTGCATGTTTCTGCATGTTTTTATACAAACTAAGTGGTGAGAAAACAAAAAGGTTCACCCTGTGGCAATCAGTCTTGTCATGGCTCCAGGAGATTCTTCACTTAACATGTTTGCTGCCTGTCCAACTTTTTATTGGAATACTGAAAATGAACTGCAGATGTCTGTGGTTTTACAAACTGTTCCTAAACTGATGGAAGTGAAAATATGTTAGAATGTATATGCACGTAATACACACACACACACACACACACACACACACACACACACAAGCATCTATATATATATATATATATATATATATATATATATATATATATATATATATACATGCATACATATATAGATATCTATACACACACATATATATATATATATATATATATATATATATATATATATATATATGTAGAGAGAGAGAGAGAGAAAGAGCAGTAGACCCTACACTTCAGCGAACGTCCACTTAGACGAAAGTGCACTTTTGCTGAAGTCTAGTTCCCTGGGCTACCCAAAAAAAAAAAAACACTAAAACATGTTTTTGCAGGGAATCAAGCCCCCCTGCACCCCCCCACACACACCCCCCTACTTAAATATACCAACTCCAAGATCGCACTACAGTGGGGAAAAGGGATATTCCCATTTGGCACTGTAATGTGACTGCCAAAGTCAATGTTCGAAGTTTCACTACTTCGAACAAGTGTACTCGGTGAAGTGGGGTTCGAAGTGGTGAAACTTTAAACATATTGATGGATCCCATATATATATATATATATATATATATATATATATATATATATATATATCCTGAACAAGTTCTTCAGTCATTGTTTCTTTATTAGACAGCAAAGGACAGAAAATATTATGCGGCTGCAATAACATATGAAAGCAGACAGCATATATACCAGATACAAGTTGCAGCATGTTAGACATGCAAGTGCCAGTTTCATTCCTGTAGCAGAAGCACACACAAAAACATGAACTGACTATGCTATTAAAGAAATATGCAAGCTAGATAAGAAGTATATAAAAACATTATATATATATATATATATATATATATATATATATATATATATATATATTTTTTTTTTTTTTTTTTTTTTTATAATATATGAGAAAGGTTTTTGCTCACATAAATGTGTCTTATTAGCAAGTTTGTACCCAAGCACTGTCAGTTTTACTGATGTACCCAAGCACTGGCAGTTTTTTTTTTAGCACATTCTATCTATGGAAGCTCATTTTGGCAATTTTAAATAAAAGTTGTAAGTACCTACAACATTTTGCAAATGGTCTTGATAGCACTGTAGAATATTTTTACATACCTTGTATATTTCTGAGCAATACTGTGAACCAAGGTAGAATTGAAATAGGTTCCTCTGTAGATTATTCTTCCAGCACAGCTCTGTGTCATTTATGTATGCTGTGATGTCCGTGCACTGGCTCAGCAATCAAGGAGCCTCAATCCTCACCACTAACACCAGTGAGGGGCATCCACATTGGGAAGGATAACAAATACACACATGGTAAAGCACAATTTCCCTCAAGAGCACACAGAGATCACAGTCAGTCTGGGGCTGGTTTCTTCCTTTCTCTCCAGATCTCCAATAAGATCCCCCACTGGCACAGCTATAGAGTGGGGTCCTTAGCCAGGGTCCCAACCCAAGTCCTCCTGGCACTCTCTCTGTTCAATCAGTGCTTTGTGTCCCTGTCCAAGTAGCTGAAACACACACACACACACACACACACACACACACACACACACACACACACACACACACACACACACACACACACACACACACGCACACACACACACACACACACACACACACATAAACACACACACACACACACACACACACACACACACACACTTTGAGATATGATTTATATACAACCACACAGACACTCCTGGGGAAGGCTGGCACATGTTCGCTAGCTGTGCCCTTTCTGACCAGGCTATAAGGTAATAATCACTGCCACCAGGACCCTAATATCAGCTAGTAATAAGACCCTTATCAAAGGGTGTCCAATTATTACTGTGCAATATTATTATTCAAATGGTAATTGTAACTGAACAGCAAGGCTTATTTGGAGTGACTTAGTACAGTATCACTATATACTTGCAATGTACTCTGGATCTTAAATTATCTCTACATAAAACAGCCACAGTTGAAAAGTTTAAAAATATTTAATAATAAATAACAAGAACACAAGACCATACTTTTTACTACACAGCGCTAGTCAAGAGTTCTGAGATCACAGGAAAATGTATAAAATAATTCAGTAGAATAGTTAGGCAAAAACCAAGGAATCCACCACGATGAAAGAGAATAAGACTTTTATTCCACAATGCAAGACAAAAAACGAGCGCTTTCACATACGTCGAGTATGCTTCATCAGGTTACAATTTAATGAGTAAAATCACCCTACTTATATACTCAACTGAGCAGCATAATTAGGTAATCAAACTATTATAATAATTACTTAATCAAGTAATCAAACAATGAAGCATTCGTTAAACTTTTTAAACAGACATTCCATCATTTTTACTTCTGTTCCTTAGTCTATTGACATAAGTTAAAGCAGCTACATCAATAAATAGACAGAATAAAATAAAATGCAAATATATCTGTGCAGATATTAGATATATATATATATATCCACTCTGTATAAAATATATATAGTATATAAAAATATTCATGTGGGAAAATGTTTGTATATAAAAATTATTAACAATTTCCTTACATCTTTAAAAATAGTAATTTAAAATATGTTTCGTACAGTATTTATCTCCAATATGCCAAAACTACATATCAGGTGTATGATAGGAATAACATTGCTAAAAATGCATACATGTGTATAAATATATATATAAATATGGATATTAAGAATCAATGAAACACATACGATATAATGTAATTAATATAATATAATTAATGTATATAGCCAGCTATGTGAATGCTGTATAAAGAATACTGTATGAAAATACTATATAAAAATAAAAAGTAATAATGCATTTATCCAACTGATCCTATATGCTTATAAAGTAGTGCATGATAACAGGTATCTAGGCATTATAATTCATCACTTCATGTCAAATACTGCCTATCTCCCTATAAATATAAATGAGTTAATGTAATAATTAAGTGTCTGCTATAGTAGAATAGTTCTGACATCAGTACAGAAAAAACAGCTAGACTAGACTTTGTATTTCCAATCTCTATCTAAGAGCAAACACAGTTCTAAAATAAACTTACACAAAAGCAAAGCAGTGCTGGTGATGTTAAATTTTCTGAAGACAGATACAAATGCACTGCATCTCTCTGTCCTTAAATTTATAGCACAGTACTACTCGCTCATTTCAGATTACATCATTTTTTTCTCTGGTTCCCATGCTAACAGGGAGTTTAGCAGCCCTTTTGATCTTGCACCTGGTCAGGAAGCTACAGCAATAAAAGACATTATACATGCAAATTCTAGCAATTACCTCTGGTCTCAAAACAAAAGAAAGAATCTGCTCATTCAGACACCATGGATCCAAGCCCTGAGATCATAAACAGTCATAAAATGCTTGACTTACCAGCTTTCTTACAGAAGAGGGCACTGTTGTTACATTTTTGCAGTTCAACATCCAATACAGTTTTTTCACATTTAAGAGAACAAGCCTGCAACTTATACTAATATTTACAAAGGACAGAATTATCTACAAAATTCTATCTAGCTAGGCTGGCAGCCTTCACATATCTTTACATATCTTCCATCCCGGAGAACTCAAGCTAGTTTTTTAAGTGACCCTTGAGAAACGGTACTTGAGAGGGTTAGGTCTGAGTATACCTTACCCCATTCCCTGTCTTGAGAGGCCATCTGCATTGGCACTGCTACTCCCACTGTGGTGCTGCACTATCCTATGCTTGCAACCCTAGGCTCCATCTTAGCAACTTGGCATTTTGCTGGATGGCTCTGTTTAACCATGTTAGGGGATTGTGGTCTGTAACTACAGTGGATTTTCTTCCGTACAGATAAGGCTGAAGTTTCTGCAGTGCCCACACTATGGCTAGACATTCCTTTTCTACAGCTGCATAGCATTCCTCCCTGGGTTGGAGCCTATGGCTGAGATAAACCACTGGGTGCTCTTCTCCCTCTGGAGAAATCTGGCTAAGTACAGACCCCAACCCATGGTTCAAAGCATCCACCTGCACAACAAATTCTTTACTGTAATGTGGACTGGCTAACACAGGAGGTCCTGCGAAAAACTTCTTTAAGCTTCTGGAATGCCTGCTCATATGCTGGGATCCAGACTACCTTATCTGGCCTGTTCTTCCTTATCAAGTCTGTGAGGGGAGCAGCTATGATACTATAACTGGGTACAAACTTTCTGTAGTACCCTGCTGTCCCTAATAATGCCCTCACATGCTTTTTGGTAACAGATGCAGGCCATGCTTGAATGGCTTCCACTTTGGAAGGTTCTGGCCTGATCTTACCACTCCCCACCTATGTCCCAGGTAAGAGACCTCTGCCATACCCACCTGACATTTGCTGGGCTTAATGTTCAACCCTGTCCTCTGTAGTCTGCCCAGCACCTCCCTAACATGCTGAAGGTGCTCTTGCCAGGAATGGCTGTAGATGGCAATATCATCTAGATAAGTAAGGGCAAACCCTCCTGCTCCTACTAGTATATAGTCTAACAGCCTCTGTAAAGTTGCTGGGGCATTTTTCATCCCAAAGGGCATCTTTGTGAACTCATACAAGCCAAAAGGAGTCACAAAGGCTAACCTCTCTCTCTAGCACGGGGAGTCAAGGGCACCTGCCAGTAACCCTTGGTATGATCAATGTTCGTAAGAGGCTTAGCTCCACCCAGCTGCTCTAGGGTCTCATACGACCTAAGCATGGGGTAAGCATCCGACTCTGTGTGACTATTTAATTTCCTGTAGTCCACACAGAACCAGGTGCTGCCATCCTTCTTTGGCACCAGCACCACTGGGAAGGCCCAGGGACTGTTGGACTCTTGAATTACCCCTAGTTCCAATATTTCCTGTATCTCCTCCCTCAGAGTCTGTTTGCCTCTGTCAGGCACCCTATAAGGGGGCCTGCCTAACAAGGCTTTGGAGTCCTGTATCCACCTGGTGCTGCACCAGGTGGGTGCACCCTGGTTTCCCAGTGAACATGTCCCCAAACTCCTGTAACACTGTTCGGATTTCTCGAACCTGGATAGGAGATAGCTGCTGGGACATTGCTTCCCCTTCCATTGAGGTGTCGGTCCAAGCCTCACTGAGGAGATCAGTGACCAGATCTCCCTCAGATTCCTCCTGCAAGCCACTGCAAGTACTTAGCACAAGGGTCTCCCTATTGTGGTAAGGTTTCTTCATGTTAACATGGTACAATTTATGCCCCGGACTCCTGCTTAGCAGTTCCACCATGTAGTTAACATCACTTACCTTTCTTACCGCCTTATAGGGTCCCTCCCAAGCTGCTTGCAGCTTGTTGTGTCTGACAGGAATTTATTATTTTATTTTATTTATTTTTCGTGTGTTTACCGGGATAGTCCGAATGGATACATATCCATTTTCAGCAGAGGCCTGGGGAGAAAAACTCCATATAGACAAACTTACATAGATTATACAGAAGTAAACAAACAATTATAAAAACAAAGTGATTATGTACAATGGCTTAGTAGTGTTCCCTAGTAGGGACTCACAATTCTCATGGGCAGACACAATTAAAAGTAAGAGACATCAGATGGGAAGCAGAGCTTGGTGACGTAGTTACAAGTTATGATAATTACAGAATATGCTTTCAGTTTATAATTTAATCAGGGTTGGTACATGGGCATAGCCAATTCACTCTAAAATACTGTTTGAGGTTTTTTTTGAAGAGACTTTTGGAGGATTGTAGGGTTATATAGTTTGGCAATGAATTCCAGCTTTTGCCAATGAAGTTTGCAAACAGGGATTCACCAGCAGAGTTATTAGCTTTGTGGGTATAGACCAGTAGTTTATTGGCTGACCTTAGGGATCTCAGCTTACTATATGGCTTAATAATATTTTTAAGATCAGGGGGTATCCTCAGGGTGGTGCAACATTTTGTGCACTATTAAGAGTTGATTGAATTAAATTAAGCTGGGCAGTTCTAGCCACTCTAGTTGTTTAAGGTTCTGGCAGTGGTGGGTTCTATAGGTGAAGCCAGTGGAGAATCTGGCAATATGATTGTAGCTATGGGAGAGCTTACCTAGTTCAGATTTGTTGAGATTTGAGAGTACAGGTAAGGCATATAAAAGAGTAGAGAGTAGGTGTGATCAGGCGATTGCAGTCCTAGCCAGTGGGGTTAAAAATGTCTTGTTTCTATACAATGATCTAAGCTTCTTATTCATGGTCTGTATGGTTTTGTTGACCTGTAGGTCATATTTGAGATTATAATCTATGATAACCCTTAGCAATTTGGTGTGATGATCTGGGGAAATAGTGGTACCATTGTTAGATGTGACAGAGAATGAAAGTGTGGTAGATCTACTAGTGTGAGAGAAGAGTAGAGGTTTAGTTTTATTGGGGTTCAGAAGTAGGCATTGGTTGGTGAGCCAGTTCTCGATAGTGTTAAATGTATTTTGGGTTAAGGTTTGCAGTTCGGATGGGGAGATGGCTAAGCAGATCAGAGTAGAATCATCTGCGTATTGAATGCAGGTAGCTTTAGGGACAGCAGTGTGAAGGTTGTTGATAAAAATTGAGAAGAGTAGTGGACCTAGTATGGACCCTTAGCTGGCTGGAGAGTTTGCCCTGTCACAGTACCGCCTGTTGTCTACCAGTCAGGTAGGACTGGAACCACTGGATAGCAGGCTTGTTGAGGGAAATAGATTTTTAGTGAAAAAATGAGAAGTTCATGGTCGACCATGTCAAAGGCTTTTGATAGGTCAAGAAAGAGGGCGGAGGTTAGCCTATTTTCATTGCTGTTTTGGTTTATGGCAGTAGTAAAGGAAAGGAGGGCTGAGATGGTGTTGTGGTATGGCCTCAAACCATGCTGGGAGTTGGATAGTAAGTTATTCTGTGTAAGGTATTGCATTAGTTGATTGTGTACACATTTCTGTATTATTTTGGCTAGTGCGGAAAGAATGGCAACGGGTCTGTAGTTGGATATGTCTGTGGAGCTACCACCTTTATAGAGCGGGAAGACATGAGATATTTTCCAGAGGGAGAGGATAGCGTTTTCAGATAAGGTTCTGTTGATTAGGATAGATATGGGATATGCAATGGCATCTGCAGCTATTTGTAAGTACTCTGCAGGGAGGAGGTCAGCAGCGAGGGTGGTAGGTTTTAGTTATTTTAGAAGTGTTTTGATAAAACTAGTGGATATTGGTTGGAAGCTAAATTCTGGGTGATTATTGGGTAGATTAGTCATGTGGTTTAAGTTAGAGGGGGTTAGTTGATTTGCTAGGGATTGGATTGTTTCAGTGAAAACATTATTAAAGGCGCTAGCTATGGTCTCTGGGGAACTATGGGTGTAGTTATCCGGGGTTGGGGTGGTGGAATGACCTGGACGAAGTAGTTGATTTAAGCCTGCCCAGAACTTTTGAGGGTTGTTATGGTGTTTTTGTAGGAGATTTTGGTAGAAGCTCTTTTTATCCATTAAAATAGGGGGGGGGGGGGGTTGTATCATTCCTGAGTTGACGATATTTTAGATGGTCAAATGGGGCTTTATTTGTTCTCCAGCTGGCCCAGGCTCTGTTTATAGTTTTGATTTTAGCTTTGGTATCTTTTGTGAGCCATGGTGCTGTATTTGATCTAGTTTTTATTGTACATGCTGGAGCATGGGAATCAAGGATGCTTAGGAATTTAGTGTTAAAGTGATCTATGGCCTCCTCTAATGTTAGATTTTTTTAGTTTTCACCAGTCAAATGCTTTTAATTCATTTTGGAATATAGCAGCGTAAAAATTTTTCCTGTTTCTAACTGTTTTATATTTGGGCTGGTGAGGGTTTCTTGCCTTATGTTTTATGATATAGATTAGACAATGGTCGCTGAGGTCATCAGGGAGAGTACCAGCTGTGTACAGCTGGGGTTGGTTATTAACTAGGATCCAGTCTAGCATATTTTCCCCATTGGTTGGTTTGTTTATCCTAGTGGGAGAGGTTATGGTCTGTTTAAACCCAGATAAGTTTATATGGTGAGGGGGGTCGGAGGAGCAGGGGTGCCAGTCAGTGTTAAAGTCACCAAGAACTATGGTTTCTTCGGGATAGGTAGTGGATAACCAGTAAAGGATATCTTCTAGAGTATTTAGGTTGTTGCCTGGTGGAATGTATGCACAGACGATGTTCAAGTGCTTGTTTTGGTTAATCTGTAGCTTGGTTATGAGGAGTTCCGCGTTACTGAATTGGGGAGGTTGAATGGTGTCTCCATTAACGGTTAGAGTATTTTTGTAAAGGACTGCTATCTCACCTCCTTTCCTTGTAGCATGGTCTAACCAGTGAATGTTGCATCCTGGAGGTAGTATCTCATTGTCAGTAGTACTGGGTTTTAGCCAGGTTTCCGTAAGACACATAATGTCTGGGGAGTGGGTTGCTAGGAGGGCGTGTAGGTTGGGAATCTTATTGTTAATATTTCTAATGAGAACCATTATCTGCTTCCCTACAGCATACTCTCTAACTTGAGCATTCCTGTCATACCAGACCTTTTCCTGCTGTTGGGATTCTGCCAGGTTCTCCTGGGCCAAGCCCATGAGTTCCCCAAGCCTTGTTCTGAGGTTTAGAACATATGCCACAACAGGCTTCTTGTGAGATTCATACTCACCTTCCCACTCATCACGAACAAAATCTAGAGGTCCCCTCACCCTACCCCCATACAACAACTCAAAGGGTGAAAAACTTGTGGATTCCTGGGGAACCCCTCTGTAAGCAAACAACAGATAGGGCAAATATTTGTTCCACTCCATTTTAAACTGGTCTGCAAATGCCCGTATCATGGACTTGAGTGTAGAGTTTAACCTCTCAAAAAGACCATTAGTCTGGTGATGGTACGGGGTGGTCTTCAGGTGCTTCACTCCACAGTACTTCCACAGACAAGCCAGCAAGTCTGACATGAAATTGGCACCTGTCAGTCAGTATTTCTTTTGGGAAATCTACCCTGCTGAAAATCTCTAACAAAGTATTTGCCACATTTTCTGTCTCAATAGAGGACAAAGCCACTGCCTCAGGGTATCTTGTAGCATAATCCACTACCACTAGGCTATACATTTTCCCTCTGGAACTTGGGGTACTCAGAGGCCCCACAATATCCATAGCTACCAACTGAAATGGCTCCTCAATCACAGGCAAAGGCATCAAAGGAGCTCTCACCTTGTCTCCTGCCTTGCCTACCTTTAACACTGCTCACAGGTCTTACAGTACCCGGTTACATCTCTGGAAATTCCAGGTCAATAGAAGTTCTGCATAATATGTCTCTTTCTACATTTTATGCCCATATGACCTGCAAAGGGAATATCATGGGCTATGGTTAGAATCGCCAGACTGCAGTCTCTAAGCACTACAAACTGCTGTATTCCCTCACCTTCTAGCACTCCCTTAGGGGTCCACTCTCTATACAGTAATTCTTTGTCCCATTATACAGATTCCCCCTTCCCTTGAGAATCAGGTCCCTCACTAGCTTCCTGCCTCAGGCCTTGTAATGTAGGGTCTGAGAGCTAAGCCTGTCTCATCTCTCTCTTTGTAACTCTTCCCATTCCCCTTCCACAGGAAGTCTGGTATCGTCTGACAGTGGTGCCTCACTGTCAACCTGGGTACTACTACTCACCTCTACCATTGCAGTCACTCTGTCTAAGGGAACATCAGTACCCACAAGCAGCTGTGACTCACCTTTAATCTCACTGCTTCAGAATAGCTTCTTCCCTATTCTGGCTGCAAGTATGTGGTCTGTCTGGGTCTCCCCCAGGCTACTAGAACCACATGCTTGTCTCGAAGCCTGACTGCATGTAACTGCATAAACACATGATACTGCCTCATCAAAATCCTTCCCTATCAGGACATCTACAGGGTGGTAGTTTGGTACCCCTGTTGTTTCAAGACAACCTACTATTGGCATTTTGTCTTTCCCACTTACTGTCTCTCTCACCTTTTGTTCCCCACCTTGCCTTCGTGGACATCTGTATGCCACATGGCCCCACTGGTTGCATTCAAAACATTTAACCCTAGGTCCTGGATGTGTACCTGGACTAGTGGCTTCCCCTGCTACTGGCAGATTCTGTTGTGGCAGTCTGGGCTGCCCACCATAGGTTACTTTAGGCTCATGAGCAGTATTGGGGGTCCTTTTCCTGTGCAGGGATGCCCTGCTTGCTAGGTATAGGTCTCCCTTCTTCCCCAACTCCTCTGAAGTAGCACATTGTCTATCAGCTAACCAGATCCTCATGTTCTCAGGCAAAATGCTAAGGGCTTGTTCCCACACCCAAAGGTCTGCCAGCCCTTCAAAAGCAGTGATCTGACATCCACTCACCCACCTATAAAAATAAGTGCTCAGTTCAGCAACATATTAACACACACTTTCATTTGCCTTGCGTCTATGCTCACAAAACTTTTTCCTATACATTTCAGGTGTTAGCTTAAAAAATTCTAACAAATAGTTATTAACAGCAGCATAATTAATACAGTCAACATCAGACATTTTGGACAAAATAGTTACAGCTTTACCATGGAGTAAGGGGGTCAGGAACCACACCCAGAGCCTTGGTCAACACCATACTGTTTACATACTCTTTCAAACATATGAATGAAACTATCAAAATTATCCCCCTATGTAAACTGTGGAAGATATTTACTGACCTTTTGTGCTTATGGGGTCCAGTTACTCCCTTCCCCATTACCTCCATGACTCTGGTAAAGAGTCAGCATCTCCTTTTCATGCTGCCTCTGCCGCTCCTTTTCCTCAGCTTCCACTTCCAAATGCCTGGCCTCCAATTCAAGTCTCTTTAGCTCCAGATGGATTTTTAAGTCCCCTGCACAAAGGTTGAGCTGTCCATTCCCTGAGTGTAGTACATCTCCATGGCCAGTCTGATCGTCCTTCTGGTAGATGTTTTCTGATGCAGCTGTGACCAAAGCTGCAAATATGTCTGCCTTAGTCAGGTTGCCCTGCACCAGTCCTTTAGCCTTGCACATCTCAGCCAACTGTCTCCTTGTCAGCTTTCCATACTCCTCTGCTGACATGTTTGCTTGCTCTCTCTGACTAAGCTCACAAAATAAATAAAACAATTGTGATCTGAACTCTGAATATTCACTGTGTGGCTTATTTAGAGTACAAAACCACCTTCGGTTATCACTGTACACAAGCTACAGGAATTCACTGTCCACACCACTACAAGCCAATTAATATGTGCCAACCAATTAATATGTAGTGTGGATATCCCAGCACTGCCAAACAATTAATATGTGAAGCCTGTGCACTGGTCCAGCAATCAAGGAGCCTCAATCCTCACCACTAACACCAGTGAGGGGTACCCACATTGGGAAGGATAACAAATACACACACAGTAAAGCACAATTTCCCTTAAAAGCACACAGAGATCACAGTCAGTCTGGGGCTGGTTTCTCCCTTTTTCTTCAGGCCCCCAATAAGACTCCTCACTGGCACAGCTATAGAATGGGCTCCTTAGCCAGGATCCCAAGCCAAGTCCTCCTAGCACTCTCTCTATCCAACCAGTGCTTCATGTCCCTGCTAAGTAGCTGACACACACACACACACACACACACACACACACACACACACACACACACACACACACACACACACACCCACACACACCCACACACACACACACACACACACACACACACACACACACACACACACACACACACACACACTTTGAGATATGATTTATATACAACCACACAGACACACCTGGGGAAGGCTGGCACAGGTTCACTAGCTGTGCCCTTCTGTCTAGGCTATAAGGTAGTAATCACTGCCACCAGGACCCTAATATCAGCTACTAAAAAGGCCCTTATCAAAGGGTGTCCAATTATTACTGTGCAATATTATTATCCAATTTATAAGTGTAACTGAACAGCAAGTATTATTTGGAGTGGCTTAGTACAGTATCACTATATACATGAAATGTACTCTGGAGCTTAAATGATCTCTACATAAAATGACAGTTAAAAAGTTTAAAAATATTTAATAATAAATAATAAGAACACAAAACAATACTTCTTACTACACAGTGCTAGTCAAGAGTTCAGAGATCACAGGAAAATGCTTAAAAATAATTCTGACATCAATACAGAAAAACAGCTAGGCTAGACTTCCCATTTCCTATCTATATCTAAGAGCAAACACAGTTCTAAAATAAATTCACATACAGAGCAAAGTAATGCTGGTGATGTTGGATGTTCAGAAGACAAATGCAAAATGCTCTGAGTCCCTCTGTCCTTAAATTGATAGCACAGTACCACTGACTCATTTCAGATAACATCATTTTTTTTCTCTGGTTCCCAGGCTAACAGAACCTCAGAGTTTAGCAGCCATTTTGATCTTGCACCTGGTCAGGAAGCTACAGCAATAAAAGACATTATACATGCAAATTCTAGCAATTAACTCTGGTCTCAAAACAAAAGAAAGAATCTGCTGGTTCAGACACCACAGCTCCTGGCCCTGAGATCAAAAACAGTCATACAATGCTTGACTTATCAGCTTTCTTACAGCGAAGTGCACTGTTGTTACATTTTTGCGGTTCACCATCCAATACAGTCTTTTCATATTTAAGAGAACAAGCCCGTGGCTTATATTAATATTTGCAAATGACAGAATTATATACAAAATTCTATCTAGCTAGGCTGGCAGCCTTCACATATCTTCACATATGCATTTATTTTACTTTTGTTAACTGAAAAGTTCCTATTTCCAGCTGTGAAACAGAACTACAGTCTGGCTAAGTGACTAGCTGAGAATTGCTTAGCAGGAGAAGACAGAGTCCCTTTTCCGATCCTTTCTGCCCTTATTAATGCATGCTAGCTCTATCCCTGTTTTTGCCCTTGAACCCCATCCGACACCTTACTGCAGGAAAAAAACATTTCTATAACACTACCACTATTCAGAGAAAGTGTGTTTGAAGTTACTGACTGGATTTTAGTTCATCTATATCAAAAGGAAACTGTTTTTATTTGCAATTTGTGTTTTTCTAATCTGTCAGTTTTTCTGGTAAATAAATGTATTATTTGAATATTTGCATCATCCTATGGTGTTTTTCCTGTAAATAAATGTATTTGAACCCTTGCATCATTGTATGGTGTTCTTACCCAATGCCAAGGATCCATGCCATATCTGGTAGCTGCTCCTGATTCCACAGATTTTCTCCAATAATGTTGGGTCAGCCATAGAACTTAAGGGCACCCTAAGGGTCTTGGGCATCAACATTCAACCTGTTTTTTTTCTTTTAGGCCCTACACACCATTCCCCTCGTCTCATGCAATTATGTGGTGACTTTGGAGGGGCAGGTGGCATGTCACCTAACCGCTGCAGCTCACTCATGCCCACCACCCTTACCTCTCTTAAAGCTACTCCCCCTTGAAGCTGTGTAGCCAGCCTCAACCAAGGATCATCACAGGGAACACTCACATAAATGCCCATCTCCCCATGCTAGGAACCCCCATTCTTCCACTGCCACTCTGTCAATCACCCAGTCCTTTAGCTGAACATGGGTTAACTGGGCCATAGTTAGGAGTTTATTTCTCTATACCAATGGACTGGATACAGTAAGTGTATTATTGAAGTGCCTGCACTGATCATCTGTGTTTCTGTGCTGAAACACTTCAATAGTATAAAAAGACTCATTATTAGACAGACAGACACATACATATATACACATGCATGCAAATGAGAATGAAGATTTCACATGGCCAAACGCATTTACAAATGACACCTGGCTATGTCTGTGGAAGACCGTCTATTTGCAGATATATAAAATAAAGGCTCTGGTATGGGTTTAGCAACCACTGGCAGGGAATCACTGATGCTATATTAATCTAGGACGACTGCGTGCAGGTGTCATAAGTTGCATGTATGCACTATTCACACCAGTACTGTGCAGATACATGTTATATATACTTTCTGAGATATACTGCCTCTATCATCATATTCTGTGATGATGTTGCTCAGGAATACTATGCATAAGGAAATATACTTCTACTCTGTTTAGATGGAACATATAAGTGATTTTCCTCTCATAACTTTAGGAGCTTTTCTTTAGCCTTTATACCAATGTGTCTGGCACTCTGAATTGCATACAACACAGTATTACTTCATTTACACATCTGTTCCACATGCAGACTGTTCCAGGTACTCCATGAAGTATCTGTCTGCATGTTGCACTAGTCTGATTTTCTGAATCACACGGGGCTGTGGTATGTGGTTTGGTACACTTAATTGTTCTACAGAATTGTGCACAATGCTTGTGAATCTCAGTTCAAGTGTTTTAAACTCCTTGTGTCACAAGGTTTCCCCAATAAAGTGAACTCAGTGTACTACTTCTACAATGTGTTTTGTATATGCAGAATGCAAATAAAACTAATATATTGTTTTATTAAAGCCTATCATTATCATTCTGTTCCTATTATCCGCAGTGAAATCAGTTGCCATTTAGGCAGTAACTTTTATAAAATGTGCAGCATTATAGGACATACAGGGGTCAGCAAAATGTAACAAATTATATAAGGGATGATATGTGGTCAGTGGAGCGACTAATTAAGCTACAGTGCTGTTCAGGGATAACCTTAAATCATCCAAAGACTATTGATCAAAATGTTTTCTATCTTATCAGGCCACAGCAAGATGTGTTAGGACTACTATTCATCAGTATGCATGTGTTAACTGTTCTGTCTATATCCCTACTATATGGCATAAAGATCCACAATATGTAGGAGAAAATAAAAATGGATCCATGTCAAGAAAATGAATCCCCAGCTATGGAGCCCATCAATAATGAAGGAAACCACATAATCCATAACTGCAAATCTTACAAAATGAAACAATACTGAAACTGACAGAAAAGCAAAGCCAAACTCATATAAAATCATTATAAAAATAAAATTAAATCATTATAAAAGTGCAGAAACAAAAACAAGGAAATGGGGTGTTTGTAAGGGGCTAACCTTGTGCACTCCTCCTTACTTTTATTTTTAACACCTTTATTGAAATATCACTTAACGGAAAGGCAAAAATAGATTTATATAAAAGAAAACAAACTATATTAACATGCTCCTAGTCGCAAACATTACGCATTGCATATATTCTTTTGTATATTTATCACCAATTCAGCATTTTGTAAATTGATTAATTGCTGTGTTACCTTGAACCTCACTCCTGCTGCAAAACCTATTCTTGATCAAAGGAACATAGGACCATAGGAGGTTACAAGGCTATTGGCCCTGAGGCCCTTACAAGCCTAGCCAATAATTTAGCCCATGTTCCAACAAGTCAGTACCCTATGCCACTGTTCAGCAGGGACACAAGTGGAATCCCAGGGTAGTATTTTCTATTGCCCATGCAGTTATCCATGTTGTGCTTAAAAAGCGTTAATGAGGTACTCTGCTTGATGTAGAGAGGGAGTCAGTTCTATGAAACGGGGAGTCTCTGGGACACAAATCTGTCCCACCAACAAGTCCTATTGATGTCACTGATCAGGTTGAGGTGGTGCATGCAGGTTACTCGAGTGGATCTTGACTTGAGGAAATGCAGCAGTCCCATCAAGGTGGGGTCTGAGATTGCTTTGTATCCCAGACAGAGGTCACCTCTGAGGAGTCTGTAAGGGAAGGGTCTTTTAGCCTCTCTGTACAGGGTAGATGTTTGAGGCCCTGGATTCTCCTGGTGAGGAACCTATGTGGTCTCTCCAGCTGCCACATGTGCTTTGTGAGGTATATGCCAAAAGAGCACTATACTCAATAATGGGTCTTATAAGGGAAGAATACAGGGATGCATGTATTGTTCCCACAATTCCCATTTTTCCTATGTAATTTGCTCCTACCCTTTCTAAGGATCCTACTTCCATTTCTTTTATCTCTGTTACAATATTCAATACTTCAAATACAGTTGCTTTAGACTTTGATTTCCATTTTCTAGTAATTGCTTTTTTGGCAGCCACCAGAATTAAACTTAACAAGGTTTACTATGTCTAGACAATTCGGATCCTGTATCCCAGCTCAAAATATAATTTCCTTAATTACACCCATTTGCTCACCATTATTTTGTAAGTCTGCCAAGTCATTACATTCCCAAAACGTATGTTCCCAGTTACCTCTTTTTTCCCCATCACACCTACATTTGCCATCTACTGGAGGAAAAAAATATTTAGGAGCTGCTTAGGGTATAAACATACTTATGCCAATACTTCCAAGCAAAAATCCTAAATTGTCTAGACTTTGTTGCATATTTGGGAGCAATGTATATATCCTCCCACTGTTTCCTTATGAATTGCTATTATACTAATTATCCCTTTTATAACAGCAGCTTCTGTTCTAGGTTAATTAAAAGCTCTACCAGAGCAGGATCCCCCTTCCTTTTATATGCCAGTTCTATGGTTGTACACTTGATGCAGTGTCAGGAAGTCTACAGACTGTTGCTTTAGCATAAGTTCATTTTTGATTTAAGTGACAGTCATACACTTTGCTGCTGATGCACTTCAATAATCAGCTTCCAATTAATTTATCTCCGTCCTAATAACTTTGACGTAACTCATTAAATCCACCCAGTGTGGCCACGGTGGTGCAGCAGTTAGTATTGTCGCCTCACAGCAAGAGGTTCTCTGGTTTGAATCATGGCTGGGGTGCCTTCTGTGTGGAGTCTGCATGTCCACCCTGCAGTGGCTTGAGTTTCCTCCCACATTCCAGAGACATGCAGTAGGCAGATTGGACATTCTAAACTGGCTGTAGGTGTGAGTGTGTGTGCGAGTGACTGGTACAGATGAAGTACTGTGGCAGAGCTAGCCACCTAGTGGTGTAATCCTTGGCTCAAGATGATTATCACTGTTGAAGTGCACCCCGACTCTTTGTGCAAAATGGGAAAAAGGGGTTGAGGATGGATGGATATAAAAGCTTGCCTATTCAAAATGATCAAAACATCTTAACACCTTGCCTTGATGTAGACCTCAGAAAATTATAAAACAATAAAAGAAAAAGGTTTAAATAAAACTGCACCTTGCATAATTGAAAACATCAAATGGCATCAGTGAGATAATTAAATCATTACACATACACATTTATTGTTTCCCATGCTTCCAAATTAATTTCATATTAATTTTATCACTGTGTAATCCATCTAAACAGATGATATAGAAATCCTTCTTATCCTATAGAAATGTTTTACCATCAATTTATATTCTGTAAGTATTACAGATTCACATGTTCATAGGTCCGTAGGTGTATACTAGGCTAATGATCAATGGGACCCTTATAAGCCTAGTCAAACATCCTAATTGTATTCCGTAAGATTATACGCCATAAAGGTTATTTTAAGGGGTATATGAAACTCAGTCAAGATTTACAGGCTGCCTCTGTTCATTAAAGACATAGGTGCTAGATGTGAGGTATATTCCCAATTTTCTATCCAATAGTCTAGGTTTCTCTTGAATAGGGTTGGGAGCAGCTCTGTTTCATATGGCTGGGAAGCCTGTTCTAGAGAAGGGGAATTTTCAAAGACAGACATCTGTCCTTCCAACATGTCATATTTATGTTGCAAGCAAACTTTAAATCCCTAGATTGACTAATTCTGTTGCTATTCATTTTGTGGATATGTTAAAGGTTCTTCAGAGTGGAATCAAGGATGCCTTGTTATGCCAGGCACAGATCACATCTCAGTACTCTGTAGGAAACAGGGTATAGAAATAGGGCTTTGAAATGATCTGCATGGACATGCTGTTTACATCCTGTATTTATTTTGTGAGAGGCCTCTGTAGATGTTACAAGCATTGATTGTACCTGGTCAGGAACATACCAAAAGGGGAATTGTACTCAATGACCAGCCTCTTTCAGGAGATGGTATCCCCAATCCTAGCTACCCATCGTGTAATATAGAGGTGTATGGCTATATCCATGTGTTAGTTTACAATGCCCAATGGGAGTACAGTATCAAATGCCTTAGTCAGGTCAAGGTAGGAATTGTGCATCATTTTGTCCTAATCCATTGCCTTGTTGACCTTCTCAAAGAAGTTCCCCACGTGAGTCGTCATGATCTGCACTTGGTAAAATCAAACTGGGTTGGATCCAATTGAAGGTTTTCTACATCCTTATTAATCATTTTCATGGCAATTCTTTCTATGTCTTTGCATATGAGGAAAGTCAGACTTATGGGTCTGTAGTTCCCAGGGTCCATTGATGGTCAACCCTTGTGCAGAGGGGTGATCATTGGAGTTCTCCATTCTTGTGGCACAAAGCCTGTCTGGAGGTTATGGTTAAACTGTGACTCCAGTAGTCTTGATAGGTTATGTTTTAGGTTATTTAGGAGATATCCTGGGATGTTATCAGGGCCCATTGATGTGCTTTTTTTTTGGCCTTAGAGATTGTATGTTGGACTATAGTGATAGTTGTGGTGCTCCATAGTGATAGTTGTGGAGGGTGTTGTTTGATGGTACTTCCTGGAGGGAAGGCAGGGAGGAGGAGGGGAATTGGATATGAATTTGTCGGCCAGCAGATTTTGTATATCTTTCAGATTTGTGTGGTGAGCTCCATTTGCAATCAGTTCTGCACATTGCTACATGTGGCCTTTGAGGTGCTGGACATAGTCAAGAAAAAGCCTTGTGGTTGTTCTATAACTGGGACGCTATCTTTGCCTCACATTTAGCTTTAGTAGACTTAATTTGCCCTATTAGTTGTTTGTTTAGATTGATGAGAATGTTTTTTATCATGGTGGGTGTAGCACTTCCTAATCTTGACTATAACTCTTTTTCTTTTGTTGTACAACCTGTTAACAAGGGTGTTTGCTAGGCACAACTTTCTGTATGAATTTACTGACATGATTGTACAGGGTTTCTGTGAACAATTTTGCATACGCAGCTGTGTTCTGAGGGTTTTAGCAGGTTTAGAATTTTGACAGGTTATGGGCTGGCAAGTTGACACCTTAAAAACACCACTGCCAATAAATCTGCAGACTGGTGACCCCTAGCCAGGAAAAGCCAAAAGACATTGCTTTTATTATTTAGTAGTATGAAGTTTGTGTTAGAAAAGTTTCTAAATGTTACGGGGTTAGCCAGGGTCAGAGAAATAATTTTTATCATGAAGCAGACAGCTTTACGGTCTGACCTTCAAGAGATGACACTACATTGGGGGGGGGGGGGTTTGGAGGGATTACACTAGCCTTCAAATTTCTGCAACTGAAGTTCTGATAACTGTCATAATGTTCAGCAAGTGTACAGAATGCATTTTATTTCAACTAAGTCTGCAATGTTCTGCTAATCTAATCCTTAAGTGCCTCATTGCTTCTTCACATACGCTTTACCACTTTCTCACTTTATGATACATATTTATTATTTATTATTAAATATATTTAAACTATCATTGTGGCTGGTCCTTTAGAGAATGTTTTAACCTTTGAGAATACATATATTTGGTGACAGCTCTGGCCACTCCTGAAAGCCTTACCACATTGTCTAAACACTACCAATTGTATTAGTATTAATTTCATTCAGTATAATTGGGTATCCATTTAAGAGCCTTTGAGTAGCTGGCTTTGGGGTGTCTGTTGGCAGTGTAACTACCTTATGGTCTGGGCAGAAGGTGGCATAGCTAGTCAATCTGTGCCAGCCTTTTCCAGGTGGATGAATGTATGTGTGTGTGTGTGTGTCAGCTGCTTGGAGCAGGGACACAAAGCACTGGTTCCACAGGGAGATTGGTGGAGAACTTGGCTTGGACATTCAGCTGAGGTCTCAACTCTATAGCTGTGCCATACAGTCTTACTGGGGACCTGGAGGGAGACAAATAGAGAAACCCAGAACCCAGACTGAGTTGTTCCCTGTGTGCTCTTAAGGGAAATTGTGCTTGATGCAGACAGCTGCATCTGGAAATACTAGGTGTATCCATTTTTGTTCCAAGTGAATGTCCGTCTCCAGTGTCTGTGGTGAGGATTCATTCTCCCTGATTACTGGCCCAGAGTGGGGATATCACACTTTCTACACCAACTGTTCAAAACATTTTGTTCATGGTTTGCAGTGGTTGCATAAAATGTCCATAAAACTGGAAAAAAATGATTAAAGTAGGACCCATAGAAAAATAAGATGTCATTTCATCTAGAAAGAACATCCTTTACTTAAGTATCCATTAACAGTATGTGCCACAGTATTTTAATTACTTTAATCAAATCTTCTGAATATGCCTTATACTCCAAGTCAAAATAAAAGTTGTCACTATGTGTGACACAATGATGGTATTCCTGATCACCTTGACTGAATAATAAATCCTTTCTTGAGTTACAAAATGGTTTTCAGTATGCCTGTTGTATTCAACATAGCTATCATAAACAAAACCTGCTTATCTTCTATGTTTCTTCATGATGTCCCATTAAAATGGCTCTCTGTAAAGTATGTTGAAAGTTGTTGGAGTTCACAGATTGTATGCCTTCTTCAACCTTAACTCAGGAAAAGTAGGTTTAATTTGAGGGCATCCAATAAATCAAACACAGTGATACTTTGTTAACCGTGTGGCACAGGAAATGGACTACTTTACTTTATCCATGGTATCTGAGGTTAATCTACTTGTCTTGATAGCTGCAGCACCTGGTGGGTGTAAGGCTGATAAAAGTAATTGAGTTACTGGAAGTTAGCTTGCCCATCCCATGGGGTGGGGAGGTGGGCTAGCCAACAGCAAGGGCTCATGATTGGCAATTGTAATGTGTGCAGTCCTAATTGATCTCAGAAATTGTCAGCCTGCCAGGCAACATATAGCCTTAGAAGCATGGCTAGAGGACTGTATGTGGAAATATGATGACACAAATCCTTAACACCACAAATACAGCATGGAATGGGGCAGTCATCAAGAACAAGTGGGTAGGGCATCTCACAAAAAACTGCGCGAGAATGAATCATGAACTGGTAACCAGCAAGTCTTACCCCCATTGTCAGCAGCAGCAGCTATCATGAGTCAGAAGGGGTAATGGCTATGCAAGTGGGTCGGGATGGCCAAGGTGGGAAGCAAGCCAAAATGAAGTATGGTGACAGTTCCACTGACTCAAAATAATCCCTTTTTTACTCCACATTTGGAGCACTTAGAGGATGCAGTTTGCATAACTGTGCAACTTCTAAGTATATCTAAAAGAGGTAATTGCACTTGTTTTCAAAAACTTCCTGAGATTCTTGGGACTGAAGTTGATTTTCAATAATTCTGCAGGGCTTACAGCCATGTGGCAAAGACTGGACATACTGTGAAAAAGGTGCCTTTCAGTGAGCTTATTTTTAACTCTTGTGAGACAAAAACACACTGTTGTCTGCTTCCAATATGGCTGACATCCTTATACAAATCATTAGTGTGTGGATTTATCCTAATTGTTTTACGCAACACAAGAAGATTGGGCTATGCCCAAGTGAATCATTATGCATATATTTATGTATGTATGTATGTATGTATGTATGTATTTGCTTGCAGTTTATTTCCCAGGGTAGAGCACTGATCAAACTCTCCAGGTTACAATTAGACAAATAGCTCATACAAGATATAAATAGTACATTGATTGCAAATGCACAAATGCAACAATTTTTTTTTGTCTTTTCGCCTTTTCCCGGTTAGGGGTTGCCACAGCAAAACTCCAGTCTGCTAATGATTGGCAGTCGATTTTTATGGTGTCGAGTTGCCAGCCCGACGTCCAACCTTCAGCGAAGGCACGCCCATTCTATGCATGTCTTTCGGAGACCACTCGACCGCAGGGAGGACATGCATACTCCACAGAGAAGGCACTCCAGCTGGGAATCAAACAGGAGAAACTCTTGCTGTGAGGTAACAATGCTACCGCTGTACCACCGCGGATTGCACAAATGCAACAATAAGGTTATAAAATTCAGGCAGAGTTATATAAATACTGTGATGTATAAAAATGTGCACACCACAGAGGAGAATAAATCATATGAAAGGATTGATTAATCAAGGAAAGAAAAATGAAAATTAGGGCAAGATGAAAGATAACAAAACAAGTACAATGGCTATGTGCATACTCACAAGATGTACAGTGTCAGTAGAGGCGCATTTACAAAGTTCAACTTATATATTTATAATTCATGGAGTTCATGGTATTTGCATTTGGTGTCCTGAGATATGACAAACACTGACTTACTTCAGTAAGTTAGGGTTTGAACTGGGATCTAAATTTCCAATAACTGGAGAGGTCCTTTCAGTTGGCAGAGAGTCCTTGCCAGAGTTTTTGGGCTAGAAAAGAGTAACTAGTTAATGCAGTGAAAATTAGCTGGCCCTGAGTAGGGGTGAATTTTGAGGTTGTATGACTGGTTGTCCGGATGACATTTGGAAGAATGTGCAGTGAGAGTGCCATGCTGCCGTACAGGAGGTTACCAAGTAAGAAGTCAGCTCTTTGTTTAACGGGTAGTCATATTCAGTACTGTTGTTGGAACATTGAATCACAGCATCTAACATTTTGCCCCCAAATGATTGTCTTCCTTACCCTAGCTTTGCTGCACCACTGCTGGATCATAGTTGAAGTGAAAGGAAGTGTGAAACTGTTTGTGCCAAAAAAAGTAGGGAGTTGATTTTTGACCTACTCTTCTGGACATGAAGGCAAAAGTTTATGTTTTGATCAAATACCTAGCTATTTTTAAGCTGAATTTGTTTGAACTGTGAGATTGTTTTGGTCCTTTATATTTAGTATTCTGGGAGTATGTTCAGACCTTTTGGTGGGTTAGGGCTGTTTGGGGAGTGGTCTAATTAAAACAGATTCCCAAATGGTAGGCATGATGTTGTAACTGAGGTAGAGATTATAACTGTGAAACAGAGGAGTAAGTAGGAGTAATTATAAATCCTCTGCAGTAGTACTGGAACCAAGGGCTAAGATTAGCAGACCCTGCAGGAGTATCCATGGTGTTCTTTTTCTGCCAGATATTTGACACCTTTAGTGTTAATTTGTTTGGAGTAGAAAATGGCAGGAAATGTGTTAGAGAGTGTGGATGGGGGGGGGGGGGGCTTACAGTGGGTTGGAGGAGAGGGAGGTTCTTGAATTCATTGAGAAGGTCATGAGTGGAGAAGTGGTTGTGAGAGAAATGAATGGTGTCAAGGGGGTTATTATTGTTAGGGGTATATTCTTTTTAGGAGGTTTTTGACCCACAAGAAAGGTGAAATCAGGCCAGAAGGGGATCTGTTTGGCAATTAATGATTTGGACTCTTAGCATTAGGTGGTTTGTCTTGCAATGTTATGCAGAATGAAGAACTGCTGCCTACTGTTAACTGATGAGTTTTGTTTCCAGTTTTGCCACACAATGTCATACAAGTTTAGCAGTTATTTCAACTGTTTGGAGAGACATTCTGTCTGACTATATCTGAACAATCTACTAGTTAGTGGGATGGCTGTATTATATTTTATGATGAGGAGAGAATGTGCAACCTTTTTAGTTGTAAAATTTGTTCTTTACAATAACAATATATATGTGCATTTAATACATTTACTCCATTCATCCACCCATGTATTCCTCCATCTTTCCACAACTACTTTTTCCCCATTTTTGCAAACATGGACAGGATGTCACTTCAACAGTGACAATCATCGAGAGCCAAGGTATACACTACCAGGTATCTAGGCCTGACACAGTAGTTCTTCCACACCATGCACTTGCATGCACATTCACACCTACTGACAATTTTGAGCATCCAATCCACCTGCTGTAGTCTTTGGAATGTGGGAGGAAAGAGGACCACCATGAGGAAACCTATGTGAACACAGGAAGAACATGCAGACTCTGCGCAGAAGGCACCCCAGCCACAAATCAAACCATGGAACCTCTTGCTGTGAGGTGATAACTCTATCTGCTGTGCCATTTACTGCATGGACCATAATACAAATGATACCATAAAAAATTGAGTAAGATAAATGGGAATCTTCTATTGCTTATCTTCCTTCTAAAGTATGTATAACTCAATTTAGCAAAATGTGGGTATTTAATAACATTGCTTTGAAAACTGAATATGATTTGATTGTCCTGAAGACAGATACCTAAGATGAACATTTATTAATAAACCTTGAACTATTACATCTGATGCTTAATGTTACAGAATAAACATAATCATTTACCCTTTTATAATGTTTTGTATTCAGTTGTGTTGTATAAATTTGTTACAAATAAAATAACATTTTGATGAAAGACTCTCCCTTGCAATAGTTTTCAATTTCAAAAAGAGAAGTTAAGGCGTATAGCCTTTATAATACTGAGGACAATTAATGTGAATCATATTTGTGTTATTATTTTTTTTTCTTTTCCCCATATATTATGTGCAATGCTTTTGAATAATGTGGTTATTTGTACTCTCTATTGAACTGTGAATCCATAACTGCATTTAATAATAAATATATATATATATATATATATATATATATATATATATATATATATGCATCTAGCTACCAGCCCATCTCCATACTTTCACCTCTATCTAAAATTCTAGAAATGTGTATTAATTCTCAATTGCTAAAACATTTCACAGACTATAACCTACTTGTACCCACCCAACTTGGTTTTCAGCCAGCACACTGCACAGCAGCAGCCTTACTGTCATTTACCAACACTGTATACAAAGCTCTTGATGCAGGCCTACTAACATCAGTGATCCTACTAGACCTATCAAAAGCTTTTGATAGTGTGTCTCGCTCAAAACTACTTTTACAACTTGAAACCATAAACTGCTCCCCACACAATCTAACCTGGTTCCATAACTACCTACACAACAGAAAACAATCTGTTAGATGGCAAAGTAAGCAATCCAATTACCTACTCAACAACACAGGCATTTCCCAAGGGTCTATTCTTGGGCCCCTTGCTTTTTAACATATTTATTAATAATCTCCATAAAGCATCCCTTCAAACTACACTCATTCAATAAACAGACAATTCAACTATAAATACATCCTCTAACAACACCTCAGATCTCCTAACACAAAATGAATTTACTTCAATTAAATCCTGTTTTAATGAAGCTCAACTTCTACTTAATCCCAAAAAATCAAAACTTTTACTCTTCACAACAAAACTTAACTCTAGACTTTAAAATACTCTCTCAAACAAAACAGAAATTGAAACTGTAAAAACAGCCAAACTACTTGGCATTATAATTGATGACAAACTATCTTTTGAGAATCATATACTCAGCCAAATCAAAAAGACCCATTTTAAGCTTGGCAAACTCTATAGGCATAAACTGTATTTGGACAAGTCTACAAAGTTGGAACTAGCTAATAGTCTACTTCTACCCTCCCTCCTCTATGGTTGTCCCATTTTCACTAACCTACACACACACACACACATCTCTCCTGAACAAACTGCAGTCCTGCTACTATAAAATAGCTAAGTTTGTCTCCAACATGCCAAATGGCACACATTATTGCCTGGCCATTAAATCTATAAACTGGTTTGAGATGCCTCATTACCTACATTACTCCCAACTTACTCTCACCCACAAACTACTAAATAATCCAAACTACTGCCCATCCCTTCAAAGTATAATACAAACACACACCCCTACTGAGCATCTTAGGTCCTCTAACAAACAACTCTTAACCATAACTAAACCCAACAAAAGAGCTGGACAATGTGTCTAGTCACATTTAATTGCCAAACTTTGGAATGTGCTCCCTCTCTCTATTACTCAACTGCACTCTTTAAAACATTTAAATTTGAACTAAATGAACACTGTCTCAATAACCTTGTCTGTTCTTGTAGTCATATGATTAAACCACCTTAAATATTTTGGCCAGTATACACTACAAACACTTTTAATAACTTAATATAGTTGCAATTTACACTGTCTTTGTATCCAATCTCTCTTTCTTTCTTTATTTCTGTGGCTGAATAAACAGAATTGATTAAACAGTATTCTTACTTATGAGAATATACAAACAGAATTACTAAAAATGTAGCACACTACTTTATTTTCTTATATTGTATACCTCTATAATGTATTGGTCTTGTATATCTACTTCAGTTTGTATAATGTAAAAACGTTCTTGACTTTCAAAGTTAAGTTGATGTTATATAAAAATGTCAGTGATTGTATGGAGCGTTTCTCTCCAGGCCTCCACTGAAAATGGGTCGTTGGGCCCAGTGGACTTTCCCGGTTAACAAATGTCAATAATAATAATAATAATAATAATAATAATAATAATAATAATAATAATAATATAAATAATAATAATAAATAATATATATAGTGATTTGCTTTCTCTTTAAAAAGATTTTATATTCATTATATATACTACTTCATCTATGCTCATTAATCAATACAACTGCATTTTTCTAATGTAGATGATGCATTCAAGACTATGCTACTTAACTTCTGTCAGAAGAAGCATGTTATCTTAAAGCAAATTTTAGACACTGGATAACATGAAATTGGGTGATATTAGCCCGAGAAACAACCTCAGCTGAACTCTTTACCCTCTCTGCCTTTATGATTTTGTTTGTTTCTGTTTACCACCAAATTCATCCTATATTTTTCTGTTTCTCAGCAATATTGAGTTAATATAACACTGTTATGTAGACTTGATTATTAAAACACATAAAAGCAAGATTTTAAAACCATGAAAATAGCTTTTTGTTTCAATTTGATGTGCTAAGATTTGTCACTTCTACTAAAAATAAATATATGCAGTAGGTATGATGCCAGCAGTGATGCGCATTTCTAACAGCAACATGTACCACTTTGGGTTTAGAAAGGGTTACCACAAGTAGTGAGCCTTATCATGAGGGGCTACCCACTCACAGTGACCATTTCTACTTCAGAGATGAGGGGCTACCCACTCACAGTAACCATTTCTACTTCAGAGATGAGGGGCTACCCACTCACAGTAACCATTTCTACTTCAGAGATGAGGGGCTATCCACTCACAGTAACCATTTCTACTTCAGAGATGATGGGCTACCCACTCACAGTAACCATTTCTACTTCAGAGATGAGGGTTACCCACTCACAGTAACCATTTCTACTTCAGAGATGAGGGGCTACCCACTCACAGTAACCATTTCTACTTCAGAGATGAGGGGCTACCCACTCACAGTAACCATTTCTACTTCAGAGATGAGGGGCTACCCACTCACAGTAACCATTTCTACTTCAGAGATGAGGGGCTACCCACTCACAGTAACTATTTCTACTTCAGAAGCTTCCCTACTTTGCTGATTTTCTGTGAACAGGTGAGCAAGATTCTGCCAGCCATGGTACTTTTCAATGAGGCAATCCAAGGGTGTGAGTAATGATAATTAGTCATGAACTGGCCCCTGAAAATGCCTGCTGCTACCAATTTACACTGAAAATGTTTTCAGAGAATTGCTCAGTTGCATAAATTACTATGGTTGGCTGAAAAATATGACCAGTAAATTGACGTCTGTCATTGCCTTTAATGGATGAAGCCATGGCACAGGTAAGTTCAGGGAAAATGCAAGGGTGGGGTGTATGTGCATGCCTTTAGAGGGAAGGAAAGAGACAATCGACAGTGTGTGTGTGTGTGTGTGTGTGTGTGTGTGTGTGTGTGTGTGTGTGTGTGTGTGTGTGTGTGTGTGTGTGTGTGTGTGTGTGTGTGTGTGTGAGTGTGTGTCTGTGTGTGTGTGTGTGTGTGTGTGTGTATGTGTGTGTGTGTGTGTGTGTGTGTGTGTGTGTGTGTGTGTGTGTGTGTCTGTGTGTATGAATGTCTGAAGGCATTTGGGTGTGTGTGGTGACTGTCTGTGTCAATACGATGCATATCCTGCCATTCAATACTATGGCAAATAAAGGCTGTTTGCCCAAATGGTAGAAAAATATGATTAAGGAGCATGCAAATGAGCTGGCCATAAGGTCTTTCTCACTGCTGGCAAAAACTGTCTCTGAAATGAATTTTTCTACTGCTCATGTGAACAGCCTTGTGCAGCAGTAGTGTACTACATCAGTTCATGCATCGCACTGACATGCGCACCCTCCCCACAAACACTCACACACATTGGGTGTCTGTTGGAGATGGTAAGGGCCGAAAAATGAATGGCAAGTCAGACCCTGCCTCCCCTTTATTGGGAGGGGTAGGGATGGGAAATTATATGCTAGAATGGCTGTCCCACAAAGTCCACCTCCTGTGAACACAGTGACAGATACTGGCAACCAGGTAGAGTGAGCAAGCAGGCCTTGGGATATGCTTTTCTCTTTGGCCCACTGTGGATCTGCCACCAATATATATGCCTCATGACTCAATACTGCTTTAAAAATGCATCAGCACATACAGGAGGGATGCAGCCCACTGTAAAAAAGCCACACAGACAGTCTATGACTGAATAATCTTGTGAGGGATTTGATGATGTAGTGTTTCATACTAACAAGTAAGCAATTAGGTATGTTATCTGGAATCATGCACCTATTACTGTTAGTTTGAGAGTGGGATTTTACAGTTTGTACAGAGGTAATCATAGGGGGTTGTGCAGTCTGCATGTTTTTGGGAAGTTTGGGGTGGGGGATTTGACCTATATTCGTCTGCTAGTACAACTGAGATTATCTCTGAGCAGACCACTCAACTCCCTTTGTTTTGGAGGAATGCTCCTGTTTTAAGGCCTGATTTAGCCCTACACATGCTGTACCTACTTTTGGTGATATGCCCCAATTTTCAGTTTTTTACCCCTTTTCACAATCTGCCAAATGCCCCACATCACGCTGGATTTTTGAAGCTCTCTAGTACAGTACAGAAACAACCACACTACATGACCAACATACTAGTGGCATGAATAATTTAAAAAAGAAAGAGGGCACAGATGTCACAACTCCTTTTTTCAGAAACAAAAACAAATGAGTTTCTTTGGTAGAAACTTGCAAAACAGTTTATTAAAGTCTACAGATTTTTCACTGTTTCTTTGATAATGTGCTTATATTTTTCTATCATTTTTGTCACACTCTGATTTTTAAATGTGCTTCTTAGTAATATCCAGCGTTCCTACTGGAATTCAAATTGTATGTTAATTAAATGCCCAGATTCTTGGCTGAATGCATCTACTTTTATAGGGTCTTTCTACCTATGTTTAAAGGCTGCAGAGTGAGACGTATGCCTTTGAGTCAGAGAGGGACTTGCTTTTATATGTAAGAATATGCTATTAATATTGTTTTCGAGATTTTTGATAAACTTAAAGAATGTTTTGTAGTTGTGTTCAGCTGATACAGCAATGTTTAATACATACTTTGTTCCTTGCAAATGTTGACTCATTGCCTTACTTCTTTTGGCCTTTTGAGGTCACTTTTGGTGAAGATGATTTAAGTTTACTATTTTAAGCTTATTTTTACTTTTTTTTTCTTGCAGTGGAGTTTGTTGACCCTGGGGGTGCATTATAGGGTTTGCTTTTAAACATGCCATTCTATTTGTGCTGGATGTGTTTCAGATGCCGCTATGCAGGAATTAGGCAGAAGTAGATATCAGTATGTATGAGGCAGTTTAGCTGATGGGCTTTCTTGAGTTGGAGTCTGGGGAGCCCTTAAAACTCTTTAGGTTATCACCTAGTTGTAGAAAATTTGCCTTGTGGAAATTTCAGGAAAAAGTAGGCTTTATGTATATCTGAATGTGCATTCTTAAGGACAGTATTTCATCATGGTGAACTGATTTATCCACTGATGAGATAACAATATGTGGTGTACTGCAGCTATATCAGTAAGAACAAAATTGGGTAGGTTTGCAGCTGTAGTAAGACAGGTTCTACCCATTTGAGGCAGTACACAAAGTATCTCTTTATTATTTCTCTGTGACTCTGTTGAACTTCTTTTAAAAAAGCCCTCAAACTTTTATACAGAATAAAAGTTTCAGATAAATTATTAAACCATCCAAATCCTGCCAAACAGAAGGATGCAATTACAGATTTTCAAATTATACTATACACCCAAACCACGGCAGATCAGGGGACATGCTGATTTTCCCACTCAGACCTCTTTTCCTTAACTAGAGAAGAACTCTGTCCACAAGAATTTCATAAGAGAGATTTTTTTATGCTATTTCCGCATTCCATTGTGGTCTTGAGAGCATTAGCCAAGCGTCTCGCTTCATACTGAAAATTGTTTTATGCCACAAAGTGCAGTCTGCAGCATATTTTAATATATTTACCTTTTTTAGATAAAAATATGTATTCCTTTTCTGTATAGTACAAAACATATAATGATTTTATACTGGTCACAATACATGATCTAGTAAGTCTGTCCCATGTAATTCACTTATTATGAAATATGCTGCACCCAAAAATATTTTACAGCACCATATTATCAGAAACTGACTGCAGCCAATCTTGTGTTTGGCAGCAGGAAAGCTCCCAGTTCTGTTTCATCTCATTCAATGGCCTCTAGTACCCCAAGGATGATGATCTAATACTATTTTTCACCTGTAATTGTCTGCTTTTAGGGTTCATGGCTCTCCTTTCAAGACTGTAGTTGGGACTCTTCCCTTTCCTGTCATTGGTGAAACCAAACTATCATGTCTTCATTAGAACATTTATGTCTGCCACAACTCATATTGACCATCTGTGTTATATTTTACTTATTTACTAATTTTTATGTTTTGTTATGTTGCTAATTTCACTAAGCACAAATGCCCTGTTTTTCAGAGAATACTAGGAAACAGATATATTACACAAAATGTGTTAAATGAGATATATTACGACGTATATTAAAGTGATACATCATTGCTACATAAGCACATATATGAAAAAAAAAACATGCATAGAGTAGATATCCAATACACATCTGTTTGAGAAGACAATATACTGCCATGCTGAAGAGAAGAAGGTAAACAGAAAAGACCCCATCAGCACATTGGTCATACAGGCCATACTGCAAGAGGTGAAAAATGCATGATAGAGCCAAGTAGAAAACAAGAGAGGATCAGGAATAAAGAACAGCAAGTGAAAAGAGAAGCAGAACAGAAGAGATCAGAGTCGCCAGAGGAACAGGGGCCATTTACTCAAAAATAAGCACAAAGAAAGAGAAGATGGTTTGGAAAGCAGGCAGACATATAAGTAGAAATGAGCTTCTTTGATTTCATTAGGAAAGAATTGCACACAGTGGAACTTTTCAATGCCTACATGACAAAAGCGAATACAGCTAAATATATACTTTAAAGTCAGTTCAAGGTAAGGGTAATCAGATCGTTTTAAATTCTGCTTTCCCAAATCCTGCTGCAATGTTAATCACAACTTGCTGTAGTTACGGTGGTTATCAAAACTCAGAGTCAGATTCCTGAAAGAGCATCTTAAATTCCCCATAAATGGTAAAGTTATGGGGGAAAAGGACTTCTGGCATGGTGGGAAGGTGAATGAAAACCTAACTGAAGCATTCCATACACTGCAACCTCTAAAATGAAACTTAATACATGGAGACCTGACCAGAACTAGTTGGTGGAATACCAGGAACTCATAGCTCATTCCACACACTTCCTGAACCACAAAAAGAAGAATATGTTGGGCTATATTAAAAAGCAAACTATGAATGATTTGAGGAGCTTCACATCGATGAAGATAACTCACCAAAAGTTTACTAGCACTGAACATACTGAAATGATCGAAACGTTAGTAGTGCAGAAGAGACATGTTAAGGATTTTGAAGCACATGTAGAAAACCATGGGGTAGAGGAAAAGAACCAGACATACAGATGGGATTTCTAAGGCAAAGGAATTAGAATTTTGTTGTTTCAGTCTGATGATCTTGAGAATGGAAGTACAGACTGAGACATACATCTCTTTGATCTTTGAGAAAGTGTAGAGTGAAAAGAATTTCTATTTCTTGACTACTTATAAATGTTAATGCTTTTTTAATAAAATTGGTAGTGTTTAAGGGGTATGAGCGATTGCCAACATTTACTTTCATGTTACATTATAATCAATGTTTATAGTTCAGTAATTGATATAGTTGTGCTTTTATGTAAGTATTTATATAAATTGCTAAATTATGTATAAGGAATTTTAGTAACAATACAGTTTGATAACTAATGCAGTTGCTTAGTTACATGCATGTCACCTACATTCCCGCATCTAAAGGTATCAAGTTTTATTTAATCTCTTGCTGTTTCACTTGTTTTAATAATCCCCAACTGTACTTCTTCCCTGTACATACGACATTTGCTAATGACCAATAACTGGATCATATTCATTTTGTTGAAAAATGACAGGCTCACTTTGTTGCTTGCTAACTATATCAATCTAAATGAAGCTAACATTCAAAACCAAAAGATGTCTGCACTTTCCAGTTTAGCTCAATGAAAAAGTTTTTTTTTTCTTTTGCTTACCTTTAATATAATAACAAGTGAAAAGCAGGATACAATTTATTTCACATTTTCTACACGATTTCTGTTTCTACAAATTGTCAGTACACCATTTTGGCTTTCTCTAAAAGCTTACATAAATTATTTAGGAGTTTTTTGCAGAGCCAGATATAGTTTTACCCACTGCAGCAAGATTTGTCATAAATGAGTTAACATTTAAACAAAAGACCTGTAGCTGAGACAGTGAGCCATTCTGGGAAACATACATGCAAGTCGGCAATTAACATCATTTTTTATCAGTAAACAGTTTCACAACTTTTTCCACATTAAACCAGTAAAAGACCACTGAAGTATATTTAGGAGCTTTTAACCTAAGAAAATCAAAGGGGATTTTTTAACAAAAATCTGTCAATGATGGTGCCGGATTTGCATAAAGAAAACTTTTATAAAGATACTCCCTTCCAACATTAGTGGGGAATAGAGTCTAAAAAACAGGAGAATGTCAAACAGCAGATAACCGCTATATTGTGGGAACCCAATGTCTGGGTTTTAAAGCAATAATTAATCTAATACAAGTCCTCAATGAAACTATCCACTTTGAAATGACACAGAGACTTTATTAGTGAACACAGGTTAATGATATTATCAAAAATATGTTTTTTAAGTCATCCTAAAGATGCCTTTTATCTTTATAGAACAGCTAGTTGGTACATTTCCTTTCATTTATATCTTACTTCCTCAACACATATAGGCACGTTAACTGGTTACCATAAACACAAGTAACAGTATCTGACTTGTTAAATTCAGGATCCTCCATACCCTCAGACAACAGACTGCTTAGTGCCTGAGCTACGAGCAGCGGAGAATCCGCATAGCAACAATACAAGTTAGCCAGCCAGGATGCTAAGACTAGCAATATGCTTGTCATTCCTAAAACATCCTGATGGATTACAACTCATACATTTCATTCAGAAAGTTGCATGTAGCAAAGTATTTTTTAGACATGATGCATCTGTATTTGCCAGACTCGTTCTTTTCAGAGTAAGTGTTAATTATGCACTCATATAAAGATAGGCTGGAAAGTGAATGATGAGCTAGAAATGGAATAAAGGACAGCAGCGGCTGCAATACTGAGTGTTATACTTAAATTAAATTTAGAAGGGAACTGTTATTAAATACAGTACATCTGAGATGTACAGATTTGAAGCAGCATAAAACCTGCATTATTATATGCAGGTCAAAATTAAATTGTTCTGCAGTCTTAGGGTAAGGCAAAAGGCCAGATGAAGAAGCCAAAAAGAGAAAAATATGTTTTCTGATAATTATATTATCTTGTATATTTCACACGTACTAAAAAGGATTTATGACTTATGCATTATCTGGTTTGCCATGAAAACAGTATCACTTATTATATGTCAAAATGTTTTTCTATGGAAGCAATTCATAAAGATCTGATGCCATTATTAGAAGACTAATAACTCCAACCCTCCCATGATGACCACCCAAGGAGTTTGTAAGTGATCTGATAATCTACCCTACCATCAGTGGAATCAAAGAACTCCCTAATGAATTGACCATATAAGAGTATGCTCTGATAATCTTTGTTCATAATTTATTAATTCAAATTTATGGAATGTTAAGGTGGTAAACCCACTTCCTGATCTGGACCTGATAGGCCAGACTTCAGAAATGCTGCCTCTTGAATGACTTCCTTAAGTAACTAGAGGGACATGTGTGAATGCTTGCACTTTCCTTTTTAGCCTAGAGATCCATCCCTACCCAGTTTCCCAAGAAAGTTCTAATGTAGTACATTTTGTGACATGCATCATCCTAAATAACAATGCAGACAATTAACAAGTATACAGTGGATATAAAAAGTGCACACACCCCTGTTAAAATGCCAGGTTTTTGTGATATGAAAAAATGAGACCACAATAAATCATTTCAAGACTTTTCCCACCTTTAATGTGACCTATAACCTGTACAATTCAATTGAAAAACAAACAAATCTGTTAGGGAAAAAGATATAAAAATTAAAAAAAATGTACAATAAGCTGGTTGCATAATTGTGCAGACCCTTAGACATACTTTGATGAAGCACCATTTGATTTAATTACAGCATTCAGTCTTCTTGGGTAGGAATCTATCAGCATGGCACATCTTGACTTGGCAATATTTGCCCACTCTTCCTTGCAAAAGCACTCCAAATCTGCCAGATTGTGAGGGCATCTCTTATGTACAGCCCTCTTCAGGTCACCCCACAGATTTTCGATTGGATTTAGGTCTGGGCTCTGGCTGGGCCATTCCAAAACTTTAATTTTCTTTTGGTGAAGCCATTATTTTGTTGATTTAGATATATGCTTGGGGTCATTGTTGTGCTGAAAACTGAAATTCTTCTTCATCTTCATCTTTCTAGCAGACATCTGAAGGTTTTGGGCCAAAAGTGACTGGTATTTGGATCTGTCCACAATTCTCTCCACCCTGACTAAAACCCCAGTTCCAACTGAAGAAAAGCAATGCCAAATCATGATACTGCCACCACCATATTTCACCATGGGGATGGTATTCTTCTGGTGACGCAAAGTGTTGTTTTTGTGCCAAACATACCTTTTGGAATTGTGGCCAAAAAGTTAAACTTTGGTCTCACCAGACCAGAACACATTTTCCCACATGCTTTTGAGAGATTTGATGTATTGTTTTGCAAATTTTAGCTGGACCTGGATGTATTTCTCTGTAAGAGAAGGCTTCCGTCTTGCAACCCTACCCCATAGTCCAGACATATGGAGAATATGGGAGATTGTTGTCACATGTAGCACACAACCAGTACTTGCCAAAAATTCCTGCAGCTCCTTCAGTGTTGCTGTAGGTCTCTTGGCAGCCTCCCTGACCAGTTTTCGTCTAGTATTTTCATCAATTTTGGAGGGACGTCCAGTTCTTTGCAAAGTCACTGTTATCTCATATTTTTTCTACTTTTTGATAACTGTCTTCACTCTGTTCCATGGTATATCCAATGCTGTGAAAATTATTTTTGTACCCTTTTCCTGGCTTATACCTTTCAACAATTAGGTCCCTTTGATGCTTTGTAAGCTCTCTGTGAACCATGGCTTTTGCACTAACAGGCAACTGAGTAAATGTCAGGAAAAACCTACTAGGACAGCTAAACTTTATTTGGGATTAATCAGAATCTCTTTAATTGATGGCAGGTGTGTACCCAAGAAGACTGAATGTTGTAATTAAATCAAAAGTTGCTTAAACAAAGTATTAGTTTAAGGGTCTGCACACTTATGCAACCAGCTTATTGTACATTTTTTATTTTTTATATTTTTTCATCTAACATATTTGTTTTTCAAATTAATTGTACAGGTTATAGGTCACATTAAAGGTGGGAAAAGTTTTGAAATGATTTATTGTGGTCTCATTTTTTATATCGCAAAAAACTGGCATTTCAACAGGGGTGTGTACACTTTGTATATCCACTGTAGCTACTATCAGCAACAATAGCATACCTGCTTCCATTTTCTCTTCTAAAATTTAAACAGGAGCATCTGTTGTTGTAATGCTAACTTTTCTGCACATATTGACACACTGTTGTGTGTGATTTTGTTTTCATTACTCCACTGTCACCTCACAGTTAGACGTTGCCCGTTCGATCCTCAGTTAGAGCGTCTTCTGTGTGGTGACATGCATGAACGGGCATTCCTTTGTGGAAGGTTGTACGTTAGGCCCAGCAAGCCAGCACGTAAAACTCTACTGCCAATCATTAGCGAACCGGAGTTCCGCTGTGGCGACCCCTAACCAGGAAAAGCCGAAAGACACAAACAAACTCCACGTCTAGTGTATATATGCTAAATATTCTTTTATTGACCATGACAGTAGTTAAGTACAATGAAACCCAGAGCACACCACCACAGTCACTATTAAGAAAATGAAAAGAAACTATTAAAATACTTTAATATACAAATTAAAATCAGAATAAGAGCCTTATTTCAATGATAAGCACTTTTACAAGAAAGAGGCTAAGGAAAAAGGGATTTTACCAAAAGATTCAACCCCAAAGATTTGAGGAAGACTAAAGGACATCCTTACTTCTCTCAAAATAATTTTGTCAAAGAACGAGGAGAAACAGTAGAGCAAGGGCAGAAATAGAATACACTTAACTGTATTCTTACTTACAGTACAGACTCCACACAAGTATGTGATGTGGACAAGAAATTCTGAGCTATTCTAACTGTTGATGAGAAACTAAGGAAAACTGTAGGAAATACATCAAAGTTCGTGTTTAAAAACAAGAGAAATATAAAGAGGTTATTATGTAACCAGCAAAACAGTGATCCACCAGGTAAGGAACCTATAGATGTGGAAAATATAAGGATTGTCCTTCTATTGACAGTAACAACTGTTTTGACATCCTACTACGGGCAGAAAACATTCATTTAAAGCAAATGCCACATGTAACAGTAAACATCTAGTTTATTTAGCTACCTGCTTGAACTGTGCCGCTTTCTATTTAGGCAAAATGGATCAACACCTAAAAGATGGCATCTTACATCATCTAAGGGATATTAAACATAGAGATTCAAAGAGTACAATAATAACCATATCTTGTTGAATCCATTGCACGTATTCACATTTAAAGTTATTGATTGCATGTTTGAAGGAAATAGAGGAGGAGATGTACAGAATCAAATGGAAACTAGTGAAGTAGGTTGGATTGTGAATTTAAGAGCAGATCGCCATCCTGGGTTGAATGCGGTGGTTCTGCTAAAACCCATTCTGAAAAATACGCAATTGACTATTGGGTAAACATGGAGGCTCACCCCTTTTCTGTTGTATGATTGGCTGTAATCCGATTGGTTGAAAAGGAGGTGTTCCTTGAATGGAGATGATTCATTGGTTAATTTTTATTTAATTCATGATGAGAGAGCCATGTTAATGAACGATCTGATGAAGGCTATTGCTGAAAGCACTTATTGTTGAAATAAGGGCCTTATTCCGATTTTAATTTCTATATTAAAGTTTTTTAACAGTTTCTTTTTATTTTATTAATAGTGACTGTGGTGGTGTGCTCATGTTTTCATTGTACTTATCTTTACTTTACTAGGGACACCTTTTGCAGGTTAGAGTTTAGTTCTCCCAATATCAGGAGTTAAGTAATATTTTTATTGAATTTTGTAGAACAAGAATCTGATTTACAAATTCATAGAAATCTAAGCATACAGTATTGATTAACAACACATACGAAAATATAAAAATATATAACAATTCATAACAACCAACAAAACAACTATTTACATGGATACCTAAATTAATATGATAAAAAACTTCAAAGTATAACAAGTGAGGCTATAGAATGTTAATGATCTTTCTCTAGTATTCCACCATTTTGCCAAGAATTATAATAGGAAGTGATCCTTTCTGTTCTTTTCCTGATAGTTGATAAATCCATCTGAGATGCAGACAAATTGGGGATTTTTCACTCTTCCAGTTAGTTGTAATAGTCTTGCATGCAATGGCTAAAAGAGTCCATAGAAATGAAAACTTGTAACAGGAGTATTAAACAGAATCAGAGATTTAGACAGCAGAAGCTTATCATTAAACAGTGTTTGTAAAAATTGGTTCACCCCATACCAAAATGTTTTGAGCAACTGACAGTCAAAGAATGTGTTTGTTGCCAGTCATCCTTTAATTTAGTTTTACATCTCCAGCAACCAATTTCTTGTCTGAATATTAATTCTTACCTATGGGAAGTCAAAACGATCTATGCAAACATTTTCATGCAAATAATTTCCATTGGATTGACAGAGAAGTACATTTATGAGAAATAAGTATTAACTTTTACAAATTATCATCAGGATTTTGATTATTAACTGATTTATATTAATCCCAGAAGTTTTCTTTAAAATACATTTTGGTACTTTTAATTAGTTTATAGATTTTTCATAAATAACCTTTTCCATGGACAATGTGTTTTACCAAATAAATGAAATATTCAACAGATTTAGGGAAGTTGTTGCCAATAGTTGAGACTTATTGACTCTATTTTATTTAAAACATGTTGCCGAAGATGCTATATTATCGATCACATATTACTGTCTAAATTAAAGTTAATTTTAATTTGTTCCATTGTTAAAATATTACTATTATACAACAATTGATGACAATAGATTAGCTCTTTTTCTGCAAGAATTTTGATTGTGGCCACATCAAAGATGGGACAGGCAATAGGATATAACGAAAATAAAATCCATGCCTTGATATCTGGATTGTTATTTAGATAATTGCTGTATAATTTTAGTGTATCTGCTATAAATCTAGAACTTATATATGTCTTTTAATCAAGGACTATATATATACAATCCCCAAGCTGAGCAAATTGTTGGATACTAACCCAATACATTGGAATGACACTGAGTGGCTTGATTTCAACCAAACGCACTTGTGGATTTGTTTCCATCTAGCTGACTACGAGGTATTTAACCACAGAGATAGGGTCTTTATAGCAGATGGTAATGCATAAACCTCTCTGCCTAGAAGATTTATGCCCCCCCCCCCAACTTCCCATTCATTTAAATGGTGATTAATAGCTATTCTGGGTGTCTACTATAAAACCATAAAAAGTTTAACATTAACTTGTTAAACTGTTTTATGTACTGTTTAGAGGGGGATGGAGAATTCTTGTATGAGACACAATACTTTTGAAAGATAAAAATTATATATAATCTGTCCTGCACTGTAAAAGAGAATTTGTTCCATTTTATATGAGACCTTTATTATGAATTAAAATATTATTTATAATTAGTATTTAATGTCTCACTTGAATCTTTGGTTAACATGACCCCTAAATATTTGATTTTATAGTCAAAGGTAAGATGTTGAAAACATTTCTTATTTAAATGCTTTTCACCAGAGTTTAAGAGCAACAATTTTGTTTTATTGTCATTAAATTTAAGACCAGAAAGTGACTGAAAATATTCAGTTAATGTCAGCAAATTATATAATGAGTTATTATTTTTATTCAATGTTAACAAAATGCCATCAAAAAGATGAACCTTCATTTCTAGATTATTCCCAACCAATATACCTTTAATGTAGTCATTCTATATAATACTCACAGAGCTCTATAAGCAAGGCAAACAGCAAAGCAGACAAAGGACAACTTTGCTTTGTGCCCTTAGTAATTGATATAGATGTAGACAGATATGACCAAATCTTGACATAGACTAAAGAATTCTCATAAAGTGATTTTAGTAATTGAGAGAACTTACATGACAATCCATAATTTTCTAGATCTAGATATAAATAATTCCAATTAACTGAATCAAAAACGTTACGTCCAGACTCATGTCAGTAATTAAGAAGTTTTTTTTTCCCCTTATCTGAGGCACCTGCAGCTATGGATCTCACTTTTCACCACTACAGGCTGCCAAGAGCAATTGCACAGATTACTGAATAAAGTGTTACATTTAGACTTAGAAATATGAAAAGTAGCATATTTGGTGAGTGTTATAAGAAGCACACAGCAATTTAGTCTACACGGCACTTCATATTTTTGTGCAAATGAAACATGGTGTAAGAACTCCCAGAACATTTAGAGAATGCAGTGAGGTCACATGATACTGTCATCTTCCCACTATTACTTTGACCAAATAAGGTAGCACATCGTACAACACAAAATCACAACAAACTAGTCAAAGTCTTCAGTTCTGAGTCAGCATGTGTATGTGTGGTGCGTGTTTGTGTGTGTGTGTGTGTGTGTGTGTGTGTGTGTGTGTGTGTGTGTGTGTGTGTGTGCGTGTATGTATGTGTGCATGCACATGCGTCTGCGTGTATGCATACCCATATGCATGTGAGTGAGTGTGCCCACTGTTTGGAAGAATGTGTAAGATATAGAAGGCAGAAGGATGCATTGCTGCACCGGGTGGAATTGAAAACACCAAATATCCAAGTTCTTGAAATACACAGCCATCAGAAGTATGTGAGCCACAGAACTGAGATGGGGTGTTACCCGATGAATAAGAAATTCACATAAAAAGATAAGGTGGGTGGTGGTGACTTGTGTAGTACTTGCTGACATAGAAGTTTCAACCCAAGGCAAGTGTTCAGTCTGAAATTCTGAAATGCATATATTTAACACAAGAAGAACTTGAAATAACAGTCAGGTGCTATACAGAATTAAGAACAGTAGAAAAAAAGTACAGTTGTGTACCTACCATAAATGTAGATGTTCGAGTGTATTCACTGTTGCAGTCATTACACTTGGGTTATCCCGCAGTCAGCCCGAATTCCAAAGTCCTGGTCCAGCATCGGTTGCTGTCGCTTCTTCCCTGACGTCAGTGTGCAAGGGGTATAAAAGATGCAGCCAATGCCATTTTCTTCAGTTTTTCTTGCCCCAGATGTCAGGTGCCCCCAAGAGGGTAGGCTAAAAATTATGCCAATAAAAAAGCATGCACTAACATAAACATTACCTTCATCTACAAGCAAATACAACACATAGGTTGTATAGAATAGAGAAGTACAGATTAATCCCAGCAATGAAAGGGGGATGGTGGGATGGTAACCTGGACTGCAACAGCGAATACACTCGAACATCTACATTTCTGGTAGGTACACAACTGTACTATGTTCATCGTGTTTCATTGTTGCAGTCCTTACACTTGGGTTGAATCCCAAAGCTGAGGTTGGGTGGCTGGGCCTAAATAGAATTAGGAGTGGCTATGAGGCCCTACAGAACTGCAGTGGCAAAGCCTGCTCTGGATAAGTGGTAGTGCTTTGTGAAAATGTGCACTGAAGTCCAAGTTGCAGCCTCCAAAATGTCCCTGGTTCGTACTCCTCTGAGGAAGGCTGCTGAAGTGACTGCTGCTCTGGTTGAATGTGGCCTAATGCCTTTAGGCACTGATTTGCCATGTAGTGAATAGCAGAAATGAATGCAATGACCTATCCATTTTGAAATAGTCTGCTTTGAGATAGCTTTTCCTTGTGATCCTGCAGCATATGCCACTAAAAGTTGCTCAGTCTTTCTGAAAGCTTTAGTTCTATCCAAGTAAAAGCGTAGCTGTCTGTGTATGTCCAAAGAATGCAGAAGTCTATCCCCCTTATTCTGTAGGTTTGGATAAAAGATAGGCAAATGAATGGTTTGGTTAAGAGCCACACTGGACACCACCTTAGGCATAAATGTTGGGTTTGTCCTTAGAGAAACCCTGTCTGGATGGAAAATTATAAAAGGTTCCACAGCCATTGGTGCCTGTAACTCTGAGACTCTTCTTGCCGAGGTTATTGCTAGGAGCAGAGCTGTTTTCCATGATAAGAATTTTATCAGCTGTATTGGCTGGCTCAAAAGGAGGCAGTGTGAGTTTTTCCAAGACAAAATTGAGGTCCCATGCAGGTATTGGCACTCTCCTTGGAGGTCTTATGTTTTTGGCCCCTCTGAGGTACTGCCTTAGTAGAGGATGTGAAAAAATAGGTGGGTCTGTATTGTAATGAGCTGAAATGGCAGAGGCATGGATCTTAATTGATGAGAAGGATAGGCCTTCATCCAGCATCTCAGTTAGGTATTGTAAAATCTGAGGAATATTTGGTACAAGTGTGTTAATTCCCTGTGCCTGATTCCAAGCATAGAATCTCTTCCATTTTGCTGCATAGGATTTTCTGGTGCTGGGCCTTCTAGCCTCCAAAATAACATCCATAACTGCTTTAGAGAGAGATGTGTTCTGAATGGTTACATTATCTGCCATGCTGCCAGATTTAGGGTTCTGAGTTGGGTGTGCAGGATCTGATTGTTTTGTTGGGTCAGTAAATGAGGAATTTGAGGCAATGTTCAGGCAGAGCCTTGAGACAAGCTCTTTAGGATTGGGTACCAGTGCTTGCGGGGCCAGTCTGGGGCAATCAGTATAATTTTTGGCTTCTCTTGTCTGACCTTTAGGAGTACCTTGGGGAAGAGAGGCAGTGGAGGAAAGGCATATACTGTCAGGGTTTTCCAGCTGAATGATAGAGCATCCACTTTCCATGCTTGCTTGTGATAAGTCCTTGTGCAGAATCTCTGTAGTTGGCAGTTGTGAGGGGAAGCAAATAGATCTATGTCTGGGCATCCCCATTTCCTTGTTATCATGCTGAAGATTTGTGGGTCTAGTTTCCACTCGTGAGGATCCATGAGGTTTCTGCTTAGTTCGTCTGCCAGAGTATTTGTCTTTCCTGGCAGGAATTGTGCTTGCAGGTGTACTTGATAAGTCAGTGCTGTGTTCCACAAAGTCATGGCTTGTCTGTAGAGGGGGAAGGAATGTGTGCCTCCCTGCTTGTTTATGTACCACATGACTGTAGTATTGTCCGTCTTTATCAGCAGTTGTCCTGGATGAAGTAGATCCTTGAAGGCTGTCAGGGCATTCTGAACAGCTAGCATCTCTTTTTGATTGATATGAAGATGCATTTGGCTTGTGGGCCATGTGCCCTGAATACATTTTCCTGCCATATGGGCCCCCCAGGCATAATCTGATACATCTGTTGTTAGTGTTTGCCTGGCTGTGGGTAGAGTGAATGGCTGTCCCTTGTTCAGGTGACAGACCTGTGTCCACCATCGAAACTCCTGTTGCAGGCAGGGAATGAGGGTAATTATTGTTTCCAGGCTGTGGCAATGTTGAGTCCAAACACTTTTTAGATACCACTGTAGTTTCCTCATATGCAGTCTTGCATATGGAATTAGCAGAATGGAGGATGCCATGAAGCCCAAAGCCTGCAGAAATTTTCTTGCAGATAACTGGGTCTTTGTTGCCAACTTTTCGAAGTAAGAAGTCAGTTGCCTTTGTTTGTCTGGCATGAGATAAGCCATCTGGGCAGTTGTATTTAAGCTTGCACCCAGGAATATTATCTCCTGAGAGGGTACTAGTTTTGATTTATTTTTGTTTACTGTGTAACCTAGGCAAATTAGTAATCTTTTTACAAATGCCAGATGCTGTAGTAGAATGTCCTTGTTCTCTGCTTGAATAAGGCAGTCGTCCAAGTAAGGATATATTTGAATTCCTCTGTCTGCAAAAAGCAATTAATGGTGCCAGGCATTTTGTGAAGACCCTGGGCACAGTAGATAAGCCAAAGGGCAGTGCAGAGAATTGGTAGTGCATTGAGCCAGCTATGAATCTGAGGTATCTTCTGCAGGATTGTCTGATTGGGACAAGCAGGTATGCCTCTTTTAGGTCCAAAGTTACAAGCCAAGCCTTCTTGCTCAGCATGGGCAGAAGCTGCTGCAAAGTCAACATTTTGAATTTTGGAACATCCAGAAAAGTGTTTAGCATAGACAGGTCCAGTATTGGTCTCCAAGCTTTGTCCTTTCTGGGTACCAAGAAAAGTCTTGAGTAAAACCCTTGTCCCTGCTCTTGCTGTGGTACTCGCTGAATGGCCCTCATGTCCATGAGGGATGAAACTTGCTTTTGTGCCTCTGCCCATTGATTTTGTGGCCGGTCTGGCATACCTTTTGCCTTTGGCAGGGTGTGAAAGTGGAACCTGTAGCCCTGAGACACTATATTCAAGACCCATTTGTCCTGGGTGATTATGTGCCAATTTTGTGAAAAAAGTGCTAGTTTTCGCCCTAAGGGGGCTGCCAAAAGATAAGTACTTGGTACTGGCAGAGGAAAGTTATTGGGACTGTTTCCTATATGGCTGTGATTTGTCTTCTCTGCTTTTGGAGGTAGAAGCACCCCATTGTTTAGGCCGGTATGAGCCTTGGGGCTGGGATCTGCCTCTAGGGCATCAGTATCTGCCTCTTTGTGGCCTGTCTGACACTGGAAAGGACCAATTCTTTGTAGACCAATTCCTGCTAAATCTGGGTGGCTGTACCTGTAAGAAATCCTTAACTGTCTGCATAGATTTCGCTTTATCCTCCATTTTCTTCAACACCTTTTCTGCCTTAACACCAAATAAAGTATCATGCTGTAATGGAGTATCCAATAATTTTGCTTTAACATGATCAGGCAGATTCTGTTCCTTTAACCAAGCATGCCTTCTAATGACAAAACCCGTAACAGCGGCCCTACAAGAGGCCTCCAGAGAATCAAAACCACATTTCAAAGTATACTTTCCCATTTGTTCAGCTGCATGCAATAAATCTTGCATTTCCTTGTTTTCTGGACATTCAGAATTTGCCAACATTTTCTGTTTTAGCAGTGACATTAAGTATTGCTGATATTTAAGCATATGAATCTGACAATTTAAAGCCCTTACAGCCAAGGTAGCAGAAGTGTAAACTTTTTTCCCCCATCTGTCCAGTGCCCCTGAATCCATATCAGAGGGGACAGAGTTTTTTTCAGTGGAAGCCTTGACCCCCTTGGGACCCTGAGATATAGTTTCTGGGTCAGCAGCAGGGTTTTTATATAGAAATTTATGAGAATCTGGAACCCTGTAGTATCTGTCTGGCTTAACAGATGCAGGGGGAAAAGAGTCAGGAGACAGACTGGACTCTGAAAATACATCATCTACAATGTGTAAAACAGGGTGAATAGCAAGAGGTCTGTGCTGAGGTAGTAAAAGAAAGTCTCTGAGCCTTTTCTTAGATTCTCAGTAATCTTGGCTCTCCCAATGAAAGTGCTCCCTCATGGTATGCAGGGTTTCCCCAAAAGAATAATCTTCAGGAGGAGAGGCTGAAGGGATAGATTCTTCAGCATCAGAATCCTCAAAGGGAGGAAGAGAGTATTCCTGTTCAGAAGAGGAATCAGAGGAAATGGAAACCTGATCTGAAGATTCATATTCTGTCTCTTGCCTAGGCCTCTTATCAGGAGGGGGATGGGAACCCCTGATCAAAGTAATTAGGTCTTCGGCCATTTTAAGCATCTGTTTTTAAGGCATGGAAGTCTGTCCAGGAGAATGCTGTACTTGTTTCTTTGTCTTTAGAGCTGCTTTAGTCATTGCCTTTGAAGCTGAGGTTGGCTTTACATATAACTGTGTAGGTCTGAAAACACCCTCAGAAGCCGATGCCTGCACAGCGGCTCTGGACCCATCTGAGGGAATAGTTTCCGAGTGTCCAGTACCTTGAGTTTCCAGAGGCCCAGTTGGCTCCACGTGGGAGTCGGAAGTGGCCTGTGGCTCTAAGGTAGCAGGTGTCAGGGGCTGCAAAAGCTCCTCACTGAGAACCGGTGAAACGGCGACTAGCTTAGCGGAAGCCTTGTCGTTGGTTTTGGACTTTGGATGCCTGTCCTTTTCTTTTTCCTTGCGCTTTTTATAAACTCCGGTCGTCGGCTGTTCCGATGGCATTATATAATTGAATCTTCAGCCAAAGTAATGAAAAGCAAAATTATACCAATGCTTAATAGTGCGCTGGTTAAATCTAGCACAAAACCAACAACTAGCAACGTCGTGGTCAGGGCCTAAGCAAGGAATACAGTAAGAGTGAAAATCCTTATGAGGTATTTGCTTCCCACAAGAAATACAATTGTTAACTTTTTCTGACATCGGTGTGGAGCAAGAAAAAAGTTTCCCTAATGGGGTACTTAGCTTTAATGAAGACTTCTGATCTGAAATTCGATTTTGAAAATCTCAGGAGTTGGCCGACCAGCACTTGCGAACTGCTTTTGCTTCGAGCACTGCACGGCAAGAAAGACTGAAGAAAATGGTGTCGGCTGCATCTTTTATACCCCTCGCACACTGACGTCAGGGAAGAAGCAACAGCAACCAATGCCAGACTAGGACTTTGGAATTCAGGCCAACTGTGGGTAGCCTGCCAGCAGGATAACCCGAGTCTAATGACTGCAACAGTGAAACACGATGAACATCAGTGGTTTCTCAACTAGTGAAAAGAAAAGAAAAATATAAATTATTTAGAACTGCAGTTCAGGGAAAATTAGAAGAAAAAAAACACTGTCTGGTATTCAGGAAGTTTAATAATACCACCGCATACTGATAAGTAATATGCATTACATAGCATGATGCTGCTCATTACTGATTAGTGATGCCTAAGTGCAGACATACTGCCATGATGCCGGAGGCCTGAGTGCAAACATAGTATAAACATGCCATGGGGCGGGCTGATTAGATGCCTGAGAGCAGGCATAGTCCCATCATGCCATGATGCTGTGGGCAGGGCTGGATTCCTAAGGGCAGGTAAAGTGCCATCATGCCATGATACTGTGGGCAGAGCTGCATTGCTGAGTGCATGCATAGTGCCATCATGTCATAGGCAGGGCAGAATGCTTTAAGGTAGGTATAGGTATATTGCTAGTATGCCATGATGCTGTGGACAGGGCTGGATTCCTGAGTGGAGGAATAGCGCCATCACACCATGATGCTTTGGGCAGGTCTGCTTTCCAGAGGGCAGGCATAGTATCATCATGCCATGGGGAGGGTTGGAACTCTGAGTTCAGGCATATTGCCATCAAGCCATGAGCAAGATGGGATGCTTGAGGGCAGGTACAGTGTCATCATGCTGTGTGCAGGGCTGGATGCTTGAGTGCAGGAATAGTGACATCATTCCATGAGCAGGGCTGGATGCGTGAGTGCAAGCATAGTACTATCATGGTACGGAATCTCAGTTAAGTTAATGGTAGCAACCATGCTTTGGGGCAGGCTTTACTATGGCATTCACATGCTCAAAAGGAATGAAACAGGAAGGTTGAATGCCCTACACTATAGGCATTCACACATGTACCAAATTGCCAATAGCTAAAATTTTATGTACTGACTGCAGTCCATACAAAAGCATCACAGCACTTTACCAAGGCAGTTCATCATATAAATAGGTAGGAAGGGCGGGCACAGTGCAGCCAGAAATGGAGATGAGACAGCAGGGGAGCATGCACAGGGTGATGCTAATGGTAGAGTCAGGTGAAATGAAGGGTTAATGTTTTTTTTGTATGTAAACAGATGTACATTTTTTTCTTGTCTATAAAAATGCAGACAAAGACTGATAAGGGAGGTGTGACACATAAAAGGGACCAACAAGGGATAGATGTGACCTCACAGAATGTGGCCACAGCTTGTGATAGGAGGGACTGGATGATTAGCAGGTGACAGGGAGTGACACATAAGAAAGGAAAACACAATGATGGAGATAGGCAGTGGTGATGTAGGCCTGCCAAAATGGCTAAGAGGTGAATATGGGTGGTTCTCATCTCTAGTGGCCTAATAGAGAAGGCCCGGCAGATATATAACTCAACCAGTAACAGTAGGAGATGCTCTAGGGTGCCAATGTGGGCATCCAGCATTCAGACTACTTTGGTCCTCGCCAGCTGCACACTTCCACTGGATAATTAAAGATGGCCCATCTGAGCATTATCAGATGAACATACACCCCTCACCCTGAGAGTTGGACAAAGATACCACCATTAAGCCCTACAGTTCTCTTTCTACACAGAAAGGAAGGCCTCAGGATTGTTGGGAACAAAGTGTTTGGCACAGTGCAGAGTTCAGTGGCCACTGCTTCTGCTTAGCCTGAGAAAAACAAATGCATCAAAATTGTAATGTGTATTACACTTTATTGTAATGGCTCAGTAGTGTAAGCAATGTATTGTCCCCCTGCAGAGTCTCTGTGTGTTCCTTAACAGACTAGCCAGTTATATTGTAGCCAATGAGCTGCTGGAAAACACAAACCAAACAGTAATAATCACTATAGCATGTTACAGACAACTAAATGTTATTACAGCTGCAGGTACTAGGGCTATTGTACAGTGCCAAATCATGATCAGAACTCTCACAAAAAATTGGCTCCCTCTCCCTAACCTCTTGTTTCCAGTGGGCAGGGATGGTTGGGGTGGTGCTAGCACAAGTCTATAAATGTGTCATTACCAGAGAAAGTGATGAATGGCGTGGTAAGCTGCTGCCTGGCATCAGTTTTGTAAAAGAGGATTTCCTATTACCCCAGTATGTGCATTCTGTGGTCCCTACTGTGCTATGTATGAATCCTGCCAAAATCAATGTCTGAAGAAACCGTGCCCCCTATCCAGGTCTGAATCAGGAGAAAACTGGTAGTGCAGTGAACGTGGCAACACATCCTGGAAACTATACAGTATACCTAATCTAGAAACATGGTGATCTGATGCATGTTGACAGCAACGTCATATTAGTGAACAGTGTCATGATTATGTTTCACAGTACTTCTATAAATGTACAGCAGCATGGCTAGACGTCACAGTATCTGGATACATGTATTCACGATACATGACCTCACAGCATGGAAATGGGCAGACATGAGCATCAAAAAGTACAGTTGTGTCCCACTTGCCAGAACTGTTGATATTCAAGTACATCAGTGTTGCATTACTGATTCTTGGGGCTTCCTGCCATGCATAACTGCTGCTGACTGGCCCAGTTTCCATTATCTTTGCATCATCCCTAGCCAATAGATATCCAAACACTGATGAGCAGCCATTAGGGTATAAAGAGGGGCAGCTGTCAGTGATATCTTCAGGTCTTTCTAGAAGCTAAACAGCAGTCTGATGCCTGAGAACAGCATAAGCATTCCAGATGTCATAAGATTACACAGGGATAAGGGAATATTCTAACTGTTTGCAGTAGTAGAAATAGGGGGATGGTGGTGGGTGAGAACTACTCACCAGCAGACAGATGGGTAGGAGGGTGGGAGTTTGCACTACAGCATTCATCTACTCAAAAATCTACAATTATGGTAAGTGGGGCACAACTGTACCATGTCCTTCACAGTCATTGTTGGAGTATTGATTCTTAGCAGAACTCCCAATGCAGCAAGTTGAGGGAGAGGCAAGCTATCTGGTGGCATGGCAATAGCAAAACCTGAATCTGCCTTGGAAGAAAAGCCTAAGTGGTAATGTTTGTAATAGTGTGGACAGATGTCCATATGACCACTTCCAGGATAGGCCTGGGTGGGGACACCTTTAAGAAAGGTGGTGGTGGCTGCCCTCTATCTGGTGAAATGGGTTTTGACATGGGCTGGTAATGGCTTACCATGATGAGCATAAAAAATAATGCAGTTGTTTTTCCACTTAGAAATAGTCTTTTTGATAATGAATCTGTCTTCTTTTCCTTCTGCAAAGGCCACTAGAAGTCGATCTGCTCTATTTGGAAACCTTGCCTTGTCAAGATAACATCTCATCTGTCAGTGTACATCCAGTGAATTCAATACTTTAATATATCAAAAATAAATAAATTATTATTTATTATTAATTATTGGCAATAAAGCCAAGCTTTATTCTGTGAGTTTGGAAAGAATGCCAGCAAGTGAATAGCTTGATTCAAGGAGAGTTCTGATTCTACTTTGGGCATAAAAATGGGGTTGGCCCTAAGGGTTACCCTGTCCTCATGAAACACAATGAAGGATTCTTTGCACATTAGTAATTGTAGCTCTGAAGCTGGCATGCTTGAGATAATGACTAATCAGTAGGGTCTTGTCTGAGGTAATGACTAATCAATAGGGTCATGCCTGAAGTAATGACTAATCAGTAGGGTCATGCCTGAGGTAATGTTTAATCAGTAGGGTCATGCCTGAGGTAATGACTAATTAGTAGGGTCATGCCTGAGGTAATGACTAATCAGTAGGGCATGCCTGAGGTAATGACTAATCAATAGGGTGGTCTTTCAAGTGAGAATCTTTAAAGGAGAAGGAGCTATTGGCTCAAAGGGCAGGAATGTAAGCTTTTCTAATACATAGTTAAAATCATAGGTTGGGATAGAGTTTCTCCTGCAAGGCCTTAGATGTATGACCTTTTTTAGGAATTATTTTAGGTGGAGGTGAGAATAGATACAGGGGGAAAGTGAGACAGACAGAGATGGCAGTAGCATGCACCTTAATACTAGAATAAGAAAGGCCCTGGTGAAGCAATCCTGAAAGGCATTCCAATACTAAATTTATGTTCACATTTGGAGGACTAATGACTGTTCTTGCACCAAAAAAGAAAGCGTTTTCCATTTAGTAAGTCTGGTTCTCTGGCATTTAGTTTGCTTTCCTTTTTCAGGATAGATAGAATTTCTGTAGAGTACTTTGCATTATTTGGGGGTCAAAAAGCAGGTCTCTATGCTGTTAGTCTGAGGGAGGTCAGGTGAGGAGGAATGCAGTCCTCTTCAGCTGGATGAGTAGATCTATCACTTGTGGAAGAATGTAATATCTCCCCTCACTCTAAATCAAGAAGAGGGAGAACCAATGTTGCCTTGGCCAGAAGGGGGCTTTGAGTATCATGCTAGGCTTATCTGACCTCATTTTTATCAGAACTCTGCAAATCAGGGGTAGTGTCGGAAAAGCGTGCAGAAATAGATCTGTCCTTTTGAAGGAAAAGGTGACCACTGTCCATGTCCATGTCTGTTGGACTTTGGAGCAAAACCTTTAAAGTTGACTGCTCTAATGAGAGGTGAAAATGTCTATACTGTGATAACCTCAATGATGGGTGAGGTCCAGGAAAATATCTCTTATCAGTGTCCATTTGTTGGGTTCCAGAATATACCTGCTCAGATAATCTGCTAGGATATTTTTCTGACCCTGGACATGGGATGTTAGGAGTGTCATTTAAAAATCATGTACCAGTAGTTACATTTTCACTGCAAGACTGCACAGAAGGTAAGATTGAGCCCCCACCACCTTCACCTCCTTGCTTGTTTATGAACCACATAACTGTGGTATTGTCTGTCCAAATTTGTAGTGTTCCTGCATTCAGGTTGTATAGAAAGGCTTTGATGGCTAGAAAGACTGCAGCATCTCTTTGTGGTTTATCGGCAGCTTTATTTATTCTGGGTTTCAGGAACCCTGCACTTTCAGAGAGGCCTAAGTGTGGTCCCCAGTTTATACCTGAACTGTGGTGATGCAGGGTGATGTTTGCCCCTGGATTCTGCAAAATGGAGTTTTTCCACCTCAGACATACCTCTAAACCTCTTAACACAAGAAATCTGGACAAAGCTTAAAATAATAGGGTGAAAATGGCCACAAATAGGGACAGACTTTAAATATTGCTATTATAAATTTATAAAGTTGCTCGAATAGCATCATGTGTGTTAGCATGAATTTTTTTGAAGCATATGAAATCTGAAACTCAAATATATGTCATTATTTAGTAACTACAATCCTCCATAATTTGCTAAAAAAAAAAAAAAAAAAAAATTTTATGAGGAAAATTTTTTTATGAGGAACAGACCAAAAACAGGAAAAATCTGGACATTGTGCAAAAATCTGTGCAGCTGACACGTATGGCCAGAGCAGTGTTTTTCTCAAGAAGGGGAAGATGCACTATGTTTCTATGGATTGAGACTGTGATTCCCAAGTGTTTTTAAAAACCCCTAGAGTTTTCTCATGTACAGTTTTGCAAGTGAAATCACTAAAATGCAGCGACCCATGTATGCCAAGGACATTAGGTATTCCTTTGCAGAGATTGTTTGCTTTGGTAGTGGGATGAGCAGATAATTTGTTAGGTAAGAAAGGTTATCTTGGGGTAGAAATGCTTTTTGTTGAACTGAATCTATCAGTGTGCCCAGAAAAATAATTATTGCCCTATTCTTGTCCAAACCCAAGTTAACTCCTATGATCCTTTCTAATAGGGAATTGCAGGTCGGTATCCTTCAGGTCTGCTGCTACCATATAAGACCACTGAAAGATTATGTGCAGCAGTTTCTAAAGGGTTAGCATTTTGAATTTTGGGACATATAGGAACTTGTTTAACTTTGACAGGTCTACAATTGGTTTACAGGTGCCCTCCTTTCTTGGGATGAGAAAGATTCTTCACTAAACCTGAGCCTCTTACCCTGCAGGATGGATTGGAGATCCTTGTTGTAAAAGGTCTATCAATATGGGAGGAAGAAGACACTCTTGTTCTTTTATGTGTTTCAGCATCCTTAGGAAGGATGACATTTCTCAGAACTAAATGGAATACCACTTTTCTATGATGTGTAGGACACACTGACCTCCTGTGATGCGTTTCCATTGTTGTAGGAAAAAGTAGAGTCTCCCTGCTAGCAGAGGAGGGATGGATGGGAAAGGTTTGGGGGAGATGGGGCTGTGCAAAGTCAAAGCTGTTCCATGAAGGGATAGTGACCTTTAAACCCACTTGTTTAAGGAGTTTAAGGGGAGGTTGCCAAGTTTTAGAAGTATAATTTCTGTTATATCTAGGAGTGAAACATAGAAATTCTTTACAATTTTTATTTGTTTTCCCTTTTTGCCCAACATCTGAAATACATTTTCTGTAGGAGGCCTAAAAGGCACTCCTTATCCAACAAAGCATACAGAAGTGAGCCTCTACTTTGTCAGATAGTAGCTGTATCCTGAGCCAGGCATGTCTACAAATGACAGAAGCTGTAGGATGCTCTTCAAGATGCACCCAGTGCATCATAACCACATATTATAGGGTGTCTGGAGACCTGCAGTACTGATCTAGCAGTTTCCTATATGTCTCTCTCTGTAAGGTCTTGTCAGTAATGCCTTCTGTTGTAGAAATTACTTATTTTGCTAGAGACACTAAACATTTTCAATGTGAAAGTACAATTAAGGACCCTCATAGAATGGGTAGTAGATGTATATGCCTTCTTTCCATATATATATCCGGCAGTCTGCTTTCTGTGTCATTTGTTAAATGGTGTCTAGCTGCACCCTTAGAGGTACCTTTGGAGTGTTCAGTAGATACTACTGAAAGATCAGCTTGTGGATTTTTGTAAAGATACTTGTGAGAATCAACACAGTACAGAAACTATCTGGTTTCCTAGGGGATGATGGCAGATAGTCGGGATGCTGTGAGATGTCATTAAAGACACCATCTAGCACTCCATGAACTGGAAGAATAGTCAATGGTCTGGGGCTGGCAGACATAGAAGATCTCTATAATGAATTTAGGTCAGAGAGAACTCCTTGTTTTCACAATTAAAATCCTCCTTCATGTTTTGAATGGTATCCCTGAAGGATGACTCCTTATGGAAGAAGCAGAAGATATAGTATTATCTGAATCAGAGTAAGGGTAGGTGATCTGAATAGGGCAGTTCTTCTTCATCCTCAAATCCTGACAAGTCAGAGTCTTCTTGAAAGGAAACATCTGGGAGAAGCTTCATGGGTAAACAGCTGTGTCTGTCTGGGCTCTTTAGATCTCATAAAGGCCATGGATTCAAGAGCTAGCTTCAGATGGTCCTATGCTTCAACCTGGGCTATACAGCAGCTGATGAATCAGAAGATGACTGTAGAAAATTGATCGGTTTCTAAGGCTTAAGTGGCCATTTTGGAAGAGAAGTCTCAGAAAGCAGTCAACTGACCATAACTTTGGTTTGTATTCCTGACGTTTGTTCATATATGACAGTTGAAAAGGTGGAAATATCTCCTTTGGTAACCAATGCATGAGTGTTGGAAACAGAAGACTACTTCAGACCCAACTGACAAAGGCATTGGAGTAGATATATCTGATTGGCATGCTGCCTTCGCCACCTCCTGAGAGATTGTGCCAGAGGGCTCAGGCCTTGTACTCATCAGATCTGGAGGCTGGAGAGGTGCCTCTCTGGAGCCCTTGGGAAACTTTAACGCAGATGCCAAAGGTTCACCAGCATAGGTTGAATAATATTTGCTTCAGTTGTTCTGTCCTTGCATTTCTAGGGAAGGATACCAGCCAAAGCTGAGGAATGAGTGGAAGTGGAGGAATCAAGTCCATAGACTTCATGTGGTCTGTAATGACTTAGGCCTTATGTTTAAGAGTCTTAGGTCAAAACCTGGCACAATCCTATAACCTAAAAACACTGTGCAGAGGCTCCAGACAAAACAAACAAAAGGAATGAAATATTTACTTGAGATTTACTTCCCACACTTCAAGCAATTTTTGACCTTTTAAATATTAATCAGAAGAAAAATTCCTCAGGCTGCCACAGCCTCTGCATGTCAGAAAGATCCAAGAATTAGTATTGTGATATTGACTACAAAAAACATCACAAACTGTAGTTAGCAATGCATCATGTTATAGCCATGATTCAGAGACAACCAAACAAAATCATGTCATTGGCATAATGAATGCACTAAAAGGTCTGCTTTACCACAATAACAAAATCATGGTTACCATTCTGCTAAAGTCAGCATTATGACAAGTAGCCTAGGGACTACTAAATAATGGATTATAATGTTTAGAGCCATGCAGGCAAACTGACAGCAGACAAGAACATTGATAATGGCTCACAAGACTGCAGTAGATACACAAGGATTCATGGCGATAACAGACAGTCAATAAGCATTGAAGTGTGTGGGTCACATAGCACTAGGCATGAAAGGAAACTGATTTGGTGGGGCAACACTGACTGGATACAGATTATAGTGTAGGGATGTTTATACTATTGCAGGGACCACAGGATATAGTAGGAGAGGCAGATGTCCTGCAGGAGATGTTACTGTAATAGCGAAAGCAGAACAGGAAAAATGATGGTAATTGGGTAGGGGGGCTTACACATCTACAAACCAGGCTTATACATATGCAACACACTTGCAAAAACTGAATTGCTATTTCCCAATGTCCATGACTGCCTCTACCCCTTGGCATGGCATGGGCAATCCCACAGCTGAGGCTGATACTTTTGCCCCCACTATGAGTACACCCCACTCTCCCAGCCTCTCTAAGCCCCTCACCTCCACTCCATCCATATCCCAAATGGCCTAAGTGCATGCTATGATCTGTACAGGGCTGCTGCATGCCAACATCTGCTGCCTTTCACGCATGTCAGAGCATAGCATGTTCTTCCAACTTCCACTGTATAGGAAGTGTCCTATACTGGCACTGCAGGACCACAGAAAACACCCCAGCTAGCTAACTCCTGGAATTTTCATCCAGCTCTACAGAATTTGATTCTTGAATCCCTCTAAATTCCTAGCTATATGCATAGCTAATAAATCCACCACCCACAACCCTTCCAATTATGCTAGTGTTTTTGTTCCCTGTCACTGTGTCTTACCACATCCATGCAAATGATGATGCTTGCACCCTGCCCACTCTTCGGACCTTTGTGGATAAAGTAATGTTTGATACCAGTCAGTGCACTGTATTGCATAGCCTGAATGTATACATCTGCTTTACTGTTTGCTGCATTCATCATGGCCCATAGTTGTGGACTAGATGCCACACTTTTGCCAGTGCCACAACATACTGTACCTGCCTCAGCCTTGTATAGAGTATCACTGTTGGTACTTCTTCCACTGACTCCTCACTTGGGTACCTCTCCTTTAATGCCTTTGTTCTGCCTGGCATTTCAATTGTTTCAACATGTTTTATTGCTTATGTAGCTTATTGTGTAGCATGCAGTAAACCACAGACATCTTGCTAAAGTTCTCTAGGGCATACTCCAGTAAAACACTAGATATGGAGAAGCAATGGACTCAGATCATCAGCAGTCCAAACCATAATCTGTAACACACAACAATGGACATCATTATGACTGTCATACTGCCTACATTCATGGAACATATGTGGCTGGCACAGTGTCTAAATGACTCGGTGAAACGTCACTTACAAAAAATATTCTTATAGGCCACATAAATAGCAGATGCAGGAAACATGGGAACTTCTTGGATGGCACACAGACACACTGTATATGATACCTTGTGACTTGGGCACCACATGGCAGTTGAAGTGAAATTCATTCTGATATATAGGATGCAATGTGATGTGAGCAAAGTCAATGGCCTTGTTTCCTCATCAAAAACAAGTTTTATCATAGAATGCTGGCATTGTGGTGGTTCCCTCATCTGGTCTCTGTGTGAACCAAATATGCTCTTCCACATGTTGAGCATCAGATAAAGAGCTGGTGTAGGATTTTGTAATCTGACACCTACAAAATGCCTGCCACACCTCCCTGTCAAATGTTGAATAGTCCTTGTAACATGAATAGTTAACACTGCAGTCACTTTTCATTTAAATTAGTATTCCATCTGAGGTTGGAACTTATCTAGTAACTACCACAGGAGATGTGAAAAATGTCCTTGTCATGAAGCTGATAAGCTGATTGTATATTATCCACTGGTTGAGCCATCTGTGAAACAGGGGGCCATGATGTACAATATAATGGACACTGGCTCAGAGTTTGACCAATAACAAATGCTTTTCAGCTAATGCAGAAGTTACTCAGTTCACATGAAATCCTGGCATTCAGAACAGCTGATTGCCACAACACACTGAGTTAACGTTTTACCTTTCTAAATCATTCCGCCAGTCAACCTAGTTTGAGTTTATAATCTGCAAATACAGTGGTTCTCATTAGCATGTTGATACTCATTTGCATGTCATTATGTGGTCATCTGCATGTAATGTATGTCATATTATTTTTACGACAGCAAAGTCATGTGCATGTGGCTCTGAATCACCTCCTCCATCCATGTCACCACTCATTTTGATAGTTCACATAATGCAGTGTGCTATTTGTTCGTGAATGCCACTTATTATCTGAGACTAAATTTTCACTAGAAAATCATGACTAGTTTACAGGAAAATTTCAGAGGGGTAGAAATAAGAAGACTGGAAGATGCAGGTCAAAATATATGGGTGCAGTTTATGTAGCAAAGATGTGTTAAAATATGAAAAGACAAACCAAAAGAAAAAGACTGAATGGGGTGGGAGGTTGGAGTAATGGTTAAGGTGCTTACCTTAGAAACACAAGGTACAGGGTTTGATTCTCACATGGGATAATTGGCTAGGCTTAAAATGGCCCCGAGGACAGTTTGCCTAGTACTAATCTATGAATGCAAAACAAAAAAAATTAGTGCAACAAATCTGATATGAAGTAATGTGTCAGCATACCTCTAAACTGTCCAGAATTTTATCGAATGCCCAAAGTTTTTGCCTTACATTTTGGTTTGTCTCTCATATAATTTATGTTTTCTGGAAAGTCACTGAAGATTGAAGTCACTAAATAACATCAATTTGAATCTGAAACTTCATATCCTTCAGAATATATATTCTAATGTAGAACCTGTTAGTTTAGCAACTTTCTTAGTTTATTAGACTAATATTTAAAATATCTCCATGATTTGGGGTCTTTGGAGCCTCATTTTTGGATCTGTCTAGAATTCTTGCCTTAACAGTTGGAGAGGTATGCATGTTAGGTTGCAGATGCTGTTATGAGTTATATCCACATAAAAGGTAGTATCATACAAAATAAAAACAATATGCTACCCATAAGAAATGAATCCATTTTCCAAAAGTATGCATGAAAGTTCTAAAAACATAGACAATATGCATAAAAGAAGTAGGACATATAACAGCCTTTAAATCTAACAGACAACATAACAGGACATTTGTGAAAAATATTTCAGAAAAAGATTTTAAATGAACATAAAGACTAATTCACTTGTACAGCTCAATATATTTATGTCTGTGTAGTTCAACAAAGTACCAGTAAAACAATGCTAGAGATGTTTGCAAGAGTAATGAGCACAGATGCATATACAAGTACATATGTTAACAAATAAATTATGATATGTTTAAAATATAAAAACCAGATAAATTAGGGCATATTTCAAATATTAAAAAAACACTCATTAAAAACTTGAACATGACTTTCATATGAAACATGCTATTACAAGTGCAAGACTTTTGGACAAAGATTCAAATAAATAAGTGCTCAGCAATGCAGCATTCCACTTAATAAAAAATACAACCATATCTCTCAGCTCGTCTTTACCAAAATGCATGACACAGTGAGTAACAAGTAGGAAAGATATGTTACAAGTGACCAAACCAGAAACTAGAAACACAAAACACAGTTTAATCAAGTCTAAAAATGATTATAATGTTGCTTACTATACACTTTTATTAATACTTATATATTCATGCTTTAAATCTCATTTGGCTGTTTGTACAACTTCCTGCCTATTATTGCATAATGGACCCTACAAAGTAAGAATTAATTTGTTTATTTATTCATTCTTCCATTGTTGACCAAGTTAGACCCACTAACCTAGTGGCTTCTTTTTAGAGGACACTTGCAGTACTATTTATATTACTAGAAGAATTATAGGTACGGGACCTTCTCAACTGAGTTGTACTGCTGCATGGTCACTTGGAATTTTTAAAATACTTAGCTAGATACAGATACTGATGTTGTTGTTGGGCTTTTCCCAGTTAGGGGTCGCCACAGCAGAACTCTGGTCCGCTAATGATTGGCAGTAGATTTTCATGAATGCTGAGGTGCCAGCTCGACGTTCAACCTTCAACAAAGGCACGCCCATTTACACATGTCTTTCGAACACCCACCCAAACATGGGGAGGACATGCAGACTCCACACAGAAGGCACTCCCCGCACTCCAGCCGAGAATCGAATGGGAGAACCTCTTGCTGTGAGGCAACAACTCTACCGCTGCACCACCGCGTAAGTCCAGATACAGATACTGATAATGGTGGAAAATGAAACAACATATTAAATGATTACAATGATTTACTTAGTAGTGCAGCAAAATTAACAGTATATGCATATAGATCAAAATCCATACTAGACTAGCATTTTATTTAAAGCAGAAAATGTTTGCTACTGACAATGAAATTTGGACAGTATTGTGAACTTCACCTGTTTTTACCAACCCCAAGCCAAAGAATACAAAGGAAGATGCAATATATACAGATATGGAACTGGCAGACAAAGCGGACTTCATTAGCAAATTAAACTGTGTTAAAATTTTCAGAAAAATTGCTTTGTTATCAATTTATCAACAGGTAAAACTGCATTCAAAACATAAAAGTATTATGGATTAGCATTTCCCATAGAACTTGTGAGATACGAATGACTAACCTGTATATTAAGCTCAACGTCTAAAATATTTAATTGCAGCAGAAGCACAAGTAAAGTCCACATCAGGATTATTTCATACTGTTTATACTGATGGCATTCACGACTGTGAATTCTTAGCATTTTGTCTGTCTGCTGATGCTGGTATCCTCTTCTATTTTACAATGTGCATATTCCAGACAGAGACTCTAATTGGGCTCCTTTTCCTATTAATTCTGCAATACCTTGATCTGAGGGAAGTTGTGCTCAGTTGTAATATCGTGTAAAATTAGGCATCAAAGCTAAAGAGCGTAATACTTTACCCAACACTGTCTGAACTTCTACATTTTTATAGGATACTATTTCCCATCAACATGAATATATACTGCATACACCTTTTCCTTGTCATATATTTTATATTTGCAGAAATAAGGCCCCTTAATAAGTATGACTATGCTCACAGAATCTAGCAGCCTCTTCAGTTTTATAATCTCATTTGTTCCCTCTCCATGTGTCAGTCCTATGGTTCAGTTTACTCCTGACTAGGTGAGAACTGAGTGCTGAAAGTGGTTCTATCTTACACTATCTGCCAGGGTTTTAGCATTATGCTGTAAATCCTTGTGTATACCCAGTAGGCTGTCCAACAGAAGATGTGCAATGGGCTTGAAAATAGGGCTGTCACTCACATAAATTATAGGCCTACAGATTACCTCAACTCCTTAACAGGAAAGATACCTTGAGTTAATTTCCCTGATCTCAATGGCAGAAATTGTTTTCCCTTCATATACCCTCAGACATGTACCCCAAAACCACTTCCCAAAAAAGAGATGAGTGGACTACACTTCATAATTCTTCCCTCCAACCATGCCAGCTCTAGCAGGTACCCAAGTCATTATTTTATCTCAGTCATTTTTATCATAGTCAGGGATTCATCACTCTATCCCAACAAAGACTGTGTTTTTGAAATATGATATTAATGACTGAAAGTTGTGTATCTGGTCCTACTCCTCATTCAACTCAAATGCTATCACATGAAGCGCCCTTATCAGTGTGCTACTTTATTACATTTGATAAACCACACAATAAGAAAGTTGAGGTCAGAGTTAATAAAATAGAAAAAAATACTTAAGAATATGAGCTCTTATGAGTAAAAAGTAAATTGACACAGTGGAACAAATGTCGTTTAGTGGCATCATAGTTTGATAAACCATATCATAAGCCCTATTAATGCTTTATTTCTTAAATGCTTATTTTTTTTTAAGTTGTCTGAATTGCAGTGGACTCTTCTCTAGTGTTAATCTGAGCAGAGAGAAATGGGTGTGCCTGTCACCACTACATGACAACTGTGAGTTAAAGTAATTACAAAGAGTGTGATGGGACTGGGTAAATGAGTTAAGCAAAAGCAAATCGTATCTAATCAGTACAGAAATTAATGCTAATATCGGTTTCGTCCAGGGGATATAACTGGTGAAAGAAATTATCAGAAGTTTCAGAGTAAATGGACATTGTACATCTGTTACAACTGCGCAGGTAGTCCTATAATGAAGGAAAGTATAGCAATGTATAGATCCCTGAAAAGAAAGAAAGAAGATTTCATACAAGAATGACATGAATAGTAGATCTGCAGTATGTATTGTTTAAGTAACTGTGGTAATGAGGCCTTAAGAAGGCTGAAACATGCATGGCCATAGGTAGTGGGGTTTGGTTTTACTGGCCTGAATTTGTCCATAACAGACTTAAAAAGAAAAAAAAAGTCATAGGAATTCGGAACTGCCATAGAGCTGAAACACCTGAAGTCCTTAAGGGATCATTTGCATATATCCCATGTGCCTATAATACAAGAGGTTTAAGGAATTACACAATGGAAACAGTAGCTTGGCTAGATTTTTCTTGTAGTTTTTACTAATTGGTTTGTCGGTGTGTCGATGTAACCTTTTTACTCATTGCTTTAGTATGTTAGTTGAGACATTTTTCAGACACCCTAATGGTTATGAACATCAGCCGAGTATGACAACCCTGTGTTGCTAAAGGATAACCAAACTGTCCAATTTTGTTATGCTAATCAGGCCATAAGTAGGCTGAAACATGCATGCCCAAAACTAGTGGGGTTTGGTTTTATTAGACTGAACTTGTCCACAACAGAATTAAAAGAAAAAAAGTCATGGCCATTCAAAACTGATATATAGCTGAAATGCCTGATGTCCTTATGGGTGATTTGTACGTACCCCATGTGTCTCTAATACAAGAGATTTAAGGAATCACACAGTGGAAACTCTAGCTTGGCTATTTTTTCTTGTAGTTTTTACTTTGATAAAACTAACACTGAAGAATCCCATACTGTTCAATGCAGATCAGTTTCCCTCACTGCATATAATTGCAGAAAAACATTCCACAATAATGGCACCAAATTTTGAACTGAACGTTTTGGCTATAATCCTTTAAAACTAATTTGGATTTTTTAAAGAAAGGCCTGCTGAAGGCCATCATATAACAATATTATGATGAATACAATGAGGTTTCTGCTGTACATTCTTTTGGCAGTGGACTTCAAATCACTGGGCTGAGAATGTCTAGATGGTCTAGAAAAACTTTGGCCTGACAACATTTTATTTTATCACATATTCATTTAGTAAAACATTTTTTCATCATATGACGTTTTAGTTAATGGAAGCATGTTATTCCCCATAAACATAGAAGAATGAATTTGACAAGACTGAACTGTATTCCTACTGTTGTCACTCATAACTGCTGAATTTCTGGAAGATTCCATTAAGCATAATAAAAAAACTCCAGGGATTATAAGACTGACATTTCCATCTAAGGCCAGAGTCAGCTGAAACACTTAGTATTGAATCAGTTAGCCATGCAAGAACATTTTCCACATATCCTGGACTAAAATTCATTGGAAATTAATTAGCAAAGACCCTAAAATAATGCAAAAAAGAATTAACTGAATGTTTTATTTCATCTTTTATTTGTTTTTCAGCTTGGTAATCCCACTAGCTACAAGTGCATTTCTCACAGATAACTGTTTAATTGATTGATTTCTCTCTTCTAATAATTTCCCCAAATCTTTTGGGTTTCTAATACCATGATGGGAATGGACCTAAGTCAAAGTACGATTAAAGTTCATGATATTAGTATTGTTTTACTCTTTCGTGTCAGCCAAAAGTGCTCTTCGCAGCACCCATAATGTGCCCAGTAATGACTCCTTCTGCAATTCATATGGAGTTACATGTATTGGTAGCATATCTAAATATAACTGTAAACTATTTTTTATAAGTACCATTGCTACTACTACTATTGGAACTATCTGAGTATCTTTCTTCCACGTTCCTCTCATTTCTGCTTGCAATCCTGATATTTTATGACTTTGTGTCTCTCTGTATGTAGGACACTATAGTCACTGGGTGTGGCAATTTCAATGATCAATGTTACTTTTGTCGTCTTTTCTTGGACCACTATATCTAGTTTTCTAGCATCTATCTTTTGAACTGTTGGTAGTGGATGATCCCATGTGATGTAGGCTTCATAATTTTCTATGATGCTTTGTGGCTCATGTTTCCAGTGTTTTCAGCCACTTTAATACCATAATGTTTGCACAATCCCCAGTGCAACAGTCTCGCCACATTATTAGAAAAAAAACTGAAACAAATGAACACGCCCTCACTGCACCACTTCTATTAAAACAATCGAAATGGTATCGATATCCACCTTCAATGGACCAATTGAAGGTGGATATCGATACCATTTGGATTGTTTTAATAGAAGTGGTGCAGTGAGGGCATGTTCATTTGTTTCAGTTTTTTTTTTTCTAGTTTGTTTTTTGTGTTTGGATTTCTCGCCACATTATTAAGCCTGTCAGTATACAGTCCTTCTGCCATTGGGAAGTTGCAGCCAACAGCGAGGTTTGCAACTGTTTCCAATTCTGTTTTATAAAACCTACATTTGTCTGTTTCTCCTACATGTTCAGTGGCCTTTGTAAACCAACGTGTATGCAGCCGACTGTGTTATGCCGCCAATATTAACCTTTCATCTCTTGGTTTGAATTTGCCTCTCCTTAACCATTGCTGCATTAGTTCTGATCAACACGAGGTTCTTCCAGAAGTTTTCTACACTTGCAACTATATTTATGCATTTTCCACATTTCTTGCCTTCTCATCTGGTCCTTCACTGTATATTCTTTCTTTTGTTTTTGGCACATTCAGTTGCTGTCTGGTTTTTATCTAGTTGTGGTTTGATTTCCCCTCCTGCTTGACACTGTTATGCTTTTGCTAGTCTAAGCAGGGAAGTAATCTTAGATTTATAACCCTCATGTTTCAAAACTTTCACTACATTTGGGTCTTGTGAGGTCAGCAGATGTGTGGAATTAGATTTTCTACTCTGAATCCTTCAATTTGGAGGTACTTCATAACCTCAGTTTCTATGTCTTTAACTCCTCCATTACTGATCTCCTTTTCTAATTTTCCTCTTCGATTTCTTATTTTTTGTATTGTAAAGTTTTCCATGTCTGGATTCCTTTGTCTGTATGCAAATATATTTGCTGCTGCCCTTTTTGTATTGGTTAGTTTTGCTTTCTCCTTTGCATAGATATTACACCATATTAACTGTCGTTTTCCTTCCCATGTCCATATTTCTTCTTCAGATGTCTCCTGATCTCTTTGTTTCTCCTTACTTTGGGGACTTGTTCCTTCATGCTGTGATGTAACCTGTGTTAGACCTTCTATACCAAATCCTTCACTTCGCAGGCACTCCATGACTTAAACTTCTATTTTTTAACGTCTATTTTACTAATCTGCTTTTCTACATTTCCTCTTTGTGATATTATTTTTTTATTGTGAAATTATCCATGCCTGGATGCCATTGTCTGTATTTCTTTTCTAATATCTTTGGGGCTGCCTTTTTTATGTTGATTAATTTGGCTTTCGCCTTTGAATAAATATTGCACCATATACAATCTCTCTTTCTTTCCTATGTCCATATTTCTTTTCTATACTTTTCAAAAATATCTAGGTTTTGTTGTTTATATTTTTGCACTTCCTCAGATGCTTCTTTTTCCAAACAGATCAAAGTTTCTTGGTCTACATACTGTTTTTCAAAAATATGTTGTATTAATGACCACACATCTTTACTTGAGGCTTCTGATAGGTTTTCTTGTGGAAGTATTTTTCTTTCCTCTAATTTCTCTCATTCTTTGTGTATATCTTGTGTCTAGAAATTCTGGGCTTTTTTCATAATAGTAACAATACATAATTTCTTTCTTATTCTCAATAGTCCACTCTATCGTCTTTATGGCTTTTCTTTGACCTATTGTTTTTTGTGATTTTTGAGGACTGCTACTTCCTTCTACAACAGGGGGGCCATCCTCCCCCTGGGCATGTCCTGACCCCATTGTAGGAATGTTTCCATATTGTGAAGATTTTACACTGTAATTTTTTCCAGTCCTGGCACCAGAGCACCTACCAGGATTGGACACTTATTTATCCCGGGTCTTGTGCAACCAGCTGTCTTTTTTAATTTTTCATTATATCAGTGTCACCTTGGTGAGATTTTGTAGAAAACAGGTTGAGGACAAATTCAGCTTCAAAACTACTACTCTCCTTTGACTTTTCATCTCTCGATTTGGACCCCAATTCCTCTGAGTCAGACAGTATGAATGTTGAGGCTGTGGACATTCACAGCTAACAGCCTTAAACTTCTGTGAATGCTTTACTTATTCACATTGTATACGGGGCAGCAAATACTGGGCCATGTGATACAGATTTTTTTGCATCTCTTAAATTTAAGCTTCTTTGGTAAACTAGCAGACATTCGATTGCTCTATTCTTCTTTCATGCAAGCTCCAATGACAGATGGTCAGGATTAACTATCTCAGACTTTTCATGCTAAAGAAATATCAGCAATCTTACAGTTTCACTTTACCACTTTAATTAATTATTTCAAACTTAATTTTGGGAAATGACAAAAGCAACACCTCTATTTTTCTCTTTTGGGAAGACCTGAGCTGGACAAATTATGATTTATTGCAAAATGTGTGCTGCTTTCTGCAATTTACTACCGGAGCATTTTTCTCCCTTGCTGCTTAAATATGTAAAGATGACTGACAGATTAATTTGGGAAGCTAATCAACTTAGCTTTGGCTCTGCAATTCTGTGTAAACTGGCAGAGTAGTTGAGATATGAGATATTTTGCAGTTTTGCTGAAGTTGTGTAGTGAAAAATGCAGTAATTGAAAGCTGAGGAAATAAAACAGGATGGTGTTTTTTGAAGAACAATTAAATAGTATATTCATGAGGTAGCAGAAAGTATTCTTAGAACTAAGCCAACATGGGAATGGAGAAAGTAAATTCTTCTGATAAGGATGACTGCAATTAGGGCTACAGACAATAGACAAGACACGGTCTGGAATTTATTGAACAAAACTGGCAAAGGAAACAAGGTATTGTGAGCAAATAATTAGAGAGGAAAAGGTAAGGAGCCAATAATTTATTTGGAATGCAGGCCAGAGATTGTCTTTCCTATCAAGGATTGATATCAGAATACAGGCAAGGAGAAATAAACAGGGGGATCCTAGTTGAAAGAATCACACTGGCAGAGTTTTTGGTAGAATCTAGAACAGAAGTTGATGTTAGAAATGGGATAACTAGTACTGCATATAAAATATTGCAAGATAACTATAAGAATTAATCAGAAGAGGTTAGAAAGGATTGGGAAGAGATATTGATAAGCAATTCACAAAGAAACAATCGGGGGTATATAAATGTCTCCCAAATATGCAATGAATTGTAGAAAATTTAGGATCTTTGTTTGGAAGTTTTTACATACATATTTCTGTAACCCAAGTAGACTCCAAAGAATGTTTCCTCAGGTAGATAGTAAATTTTGGAGGTATGTTGGGGAAGAAAGAGATAGTTGGGAACATATTTCTTGGGAGTGTAATGAGTTGACAGACTTTAAAAATTCCCCGCAGACTACTGTAATTTAGATACCCTTCTTGCTGAAGTGATTGCTAAAAGGAAAGCTGTTTTCCAAGAAAGGAATTTTAAGTCTGCAGTAGCAGCTGGCTCGAAAGGAGGAAGTGTAATTTTCTCCAATACAAAGTTAAGATCCCAGGCTGGGGTTTGAGCTCTCTTGGGTGGTTGTAAATATTTGGCCCCTCTTAGGAACTGCTTGAGCAGTGGATGAGAGAAGAGGAGAGGTTCTGTGTTATACTGAGCTGAAATAGCTGAGGTGTGGATTTTGATGGAGGAGAAAGACAGGCCCTTGGGAAGCATCTCAGTTAAGTATTGTATATTCTGAGGCAAATTGAGCACTGCTGTGCTCATCCCTTGAGAATGGTGCCAGGTACAGAATCCTTTCCATTTTTCAGCATATGATGTTTCTAGTACTAGACCTCCTTGCCTCTAAAATGACATCCATCACTGGTTTACTGAGGGATGGTAAAGGAGAGATTAGGTAATTAGCCAGGCTGCTAGGTTCATTGTGTGAAGCTGAGGATGCAGAATCTGGTTCTCCTGCTGAGACAATAGGGTAGGAGTCTGAGGCAGGTGCCATGGGGCCAACAGTGACAACTGCGCAAGAAGGGGTACTAGTGTTGGTGTGGCCAGTCTGGTGCAATCAAAATTGTCCTTGGTTTGTCTTGTTTGATCTTTAGTAGTACTTTGGAGAGCAGAGGCAGAGGAGGAAAGGCATAAACTGATAGGTTTTTCCAGATGAAGGACAGAGCATCCACTTTCCAAGCTTATTTGTGGTGAGTCCTTGTACAAAATTTGTCCAATTGATAGTTCTGGGGGAGACAAACAGGTCTATATCTGGGCTCCCCCATTTGCTTGTCAACATGTTGAAAATCCTTGGTTCCAGTTTCCACTTGTGTGGGTCCATGAGGTTTCTGCTTAGTTTGTCTGCCAGTGTGTTCAGTTGTCCTGGCAGGAATTGAGCTTGTAGATGCACTTGGTAGCTCAGGGCTGTGTTCCCTAATGCCATGGCTAGTCTGCAGAGGGGGTAATAATGTGTACCCCCCTGCTTGTTTATGTATCACATAACAGTGGTGTTGTCCATCTTTACCATTAATTGTCCTGGAAGAATGAGGTCCTTGAAGGCTGTCAGAGCATTCTGTACAGCTAACATTTCTTTTTGATTGATATGCAGGTGCATTTGACTTGACTTCCATTTGCCCTGAATGTACTTCCCTGCCAGGTGAGCCCCCCATGCATAGTCTGATGAGTCTGTTGTTAGGGTTTGGGTGGCAGGGGGTAGTGTGAATGGTAGTCCCTTGTTTTGGTGGCAGGCCTCTGCCCACCAAAGGAACTCTAGGTGTAGACAAGGTATGATAGGAATCATTGCTTCTAGATCGTGAGAATGTTGACACCATGGGCTTTTTAGATACCATTGTAGTTTTCTCATGTGCAGTCTTGCATATGGAATTAGAAGAATGCAGGAGGGCATGAACCCTTATGCTTGTAGTATTTGCCTTGCAGATAGCAGGGTTTCTGTGGCCACTTGTTTGAAGTAGGTTGTCAAATGAATTTGGTAATCTGGCGTGAGGAAAGCCATCTGGGAAGTTGTATTCAAGTTTGCTCCCAGGAATATAATTTGTTAACAGGGTACCAGGTGTGATTTCTTTTCATTTATGGTGTACCCCAGACAAGTTAGCACCCTTTGTACGAAGGACAGATGATTCAAAAGTATGTCCTGGCTTTCTGCCTGAATTAGACAATCGTCCAGGTATGGGTATATTTAAATATTTCTTTGCCTGCAAAATGCAATGACTGGAGCTAGGCACTTTGCAAATACCCTGGGCACAGTAGATAAGCCAAAGGGCAGTGCAGAGAACTGATAGTGTGTGTAGCCTGCTTTGAAGCATAGTTATCTTCTGCAAGATTCCCTGATTGGGATGTGCAGGTATGCTTCCTTTAAATCTAGTGTTGCCAACCGGGCGTCTTTGCCTAGCATAGGAAGCAACTGGTGAAGAGTCAGCATCTTGAATTTTGGAATCACCAAAAAGGTGTTTAGAGTAGACAGGTCCAAGATAGGACACCATGAAATGTCCTTTCTGGGTACCAGGAAAAGTCTTGAGTAGAAACCTTGTCCCTTTTCTTCTTCTGGTACCAACTGAATAGCTCCCATGCTTAAGAGAGAAAGTACTTGCTTTTGGGCCTCTGCCCACTGATTTGGGGGTAGATCTGGCCACCCCCTTTGTGTTGGTAATGTGTGGAAGTGAAATCTGTATCCCTGGGACACTATATTTAAAACCCATTTGTCCTGGGTAATGAGTACCCAGTTCTTTGCAAGAAGAGCAATCTTTCCCCCCAAAAGGGCAATCAGTTGAGAAGTGCTTGAAATTAAAAAAAAAAGTCATTGAGACAGTTTACCATGGGGGGAAGTTTTATTACTCCCAGATTTGGAAGTGGATGCCCCCCACTGCTTAGCCCTGTGCGTACCCTGGGACAGAAGCCTGGGAGCTCTGCTGGATCTGGGTTTGGACTGAGAAGGTTTGTAAGAGGCAGGAAAGGACCAATTCTTGGAAGGCCAATGCCTACTAAACCTTGGAGGTTGTACTTGTAAAAAATCTTTAACAGTTTGCATAGATTTAGCTTTTTCTTCCATCGTTTTAAGAACTTCTTCTGACTTGTTGCCAAACAGGCGGTCCTGGTTTAAGGGAACATCCAGTAATTTTGCTTTAACATGATCTGGCAAGGATTGCTCCTTAAGCCAAGCATGCCTTCTAAGTACAGACCCAGTTACTGCAGCCCTGCAAGATGCCTCTAGTGAATCAAAACCACATTGCAAAGTATGTTTTCCATCTTGTTCAGCTGAATGCAGTAAATCCTGTAAATCCTTATTTTCAGCACAATCAGGAATCAACATCATTTTCTGTTTAAACAATCTAGTAATATGCTGCTGATATTTTAACATATGAAACTGGCAGTTTAAGGCCCTAATGGCCAAAGCTGCAGAAGTGTATACCTTCTTACCCCATCTATCCAGCGCCCTGTAGTTTCTATCAGAGGGGGTAGGATTTTTGGCAGTAGTAGCTTTAATGCCCTTGGGTCCCTGTGAAATGGTCTCAGGATCCACAGTAGGATTTTTAAAAAGGAACTTGTGAGAGTCAGAGACCCTGTAATATCTATCAGGTTTTTCTGGGAGCAGGAGGTAAAGAGTCAGGGGCCAAGCTAGATTCCGAAAAGGCATCATCAACAATGTCTAGTACAGGAGGTATGGCTAAAGACCTGTGCTGGGGCAGGAGTAAGAAATCCCTATGCCTCTTTTTAGAAACAGAGAAATCCTGACTTTCCCAACAAAAATGCTCCCTGACAGCATGCTAGGTTTCACCAAAAGAGAAATCCTCTTGGGGGGAAGCAGAGGAATAGAGTCCTCAGCTTCAGAATCCTCATAGGTAGATAAGGGTAAATCCTGGTCATCAGAGGAAACAGAAAATTCAGAATCCTGGTCAGAAGTATCATAAGCAAACTCAGTCCTAGGTCTCTCAGAGGGGAAGGCTGGCTTCCCCTGATTAAAATAATAAGGTCTTCAGCAATTCTTATCATTTGCTTTTAGGCATACAGGCCTGAACATGCGGTCTGGGCATCAGTTTTCTAGGCATGGTTTGAGTTTTAGGCCTCGAAAAAGAAGATGGCTTCACTTTAATACACAAGTCAGTAGGCCTGAATACACCCTCAGAAGCCAGTGCCTGCACAGCAGCTCCGGACCCATCCAAGGTAGAGTCATCAGCATGTTCCACAGTTGAAGAATCTCGTGGCATACTGGATTCTGAATGGGTCTCAGTAGAGGCCTGAGAATCTGAAGTAGCGGGTATCAGGGGCTGCAAAAGAGCCTCATAAATACCAGCGCACTGCTGACTGGCTTAGGAGAAGTGTCGTCGGCAGCTTTGGACCTAGACGGCCTGTCTCTGTCTTTACCTTTGAGTTTTTTTTGGAATGTCTGTAGTTGGATGGCTTACTGAAGACATATCATGATAATTGAACTGAGCACCAAAATATTTAGAAGTGAAAATATACAGACAACGGATAGTTCGTGGTTTAAATAAGGCACAAAACTGACAGCGAGGTACGTCGTGATCAGGGCCTAGGCAAGGAATACAGTACAAATGAAAATCTTTATGAGGTATTTGCTTTCGACGAGTAATGCAATTATTTAGTTTTACTGACATCAGTTTAGAGCAAGAAAATGTTTCCCCAATGGAGTTCTTAGCTTTTAGTTGAAGACTTCGGTTCTGAAACTCAAAAATGAAAATTTCAGGAGTCGGCTGACCAGCACTTGCAAACTGCTTCTGGTTCGGGCACCGCACAGCAAGAAAGACTGATGTAATGGCATCGGCTGCATGTTTTATACCCCTGATGACCTGACATCATGGAAGAAGGACCAGCAGCCAGCGCAAGACCCAATACTTTGTTAATCAGGGCGACTGGGAGCTACTGCAAGCAGATGACCCAAATGCAATGACTAGAACAGTGAAACACAAAGAACATCCAGAACTGCCTAGACATAGTAAGACCTTGCTGAGTCTTTTTATAGTGGCTGCCAAAAAATGCAATTACTAGAAAATGGAAATCAAAGTCTAAACCAACTGTACTAAAAGTAGTGAATATATTAAGAGATAAAACTGCTAGAAATTGGATCTTTAGGAAAGAGTAGGAGCAAATTACATAGAAAAAATGGAATTGTGGGAACAATACATGCAGAATGACATTTTGGAGGAGGAATGAGGTTTAAAAGAAGGCAGGATCTGAATGAACTGTGTAATGTTTGACTGACAATGACTAGATAGATTTTAACTGATGTATAATCTTTGCAGCTAAATATATGTCAAATATTGTTTGTTTTCATTTACGTAAATGTATGATTGCCTATGTCATAAGTGATAATTTAACAAAGATATTTCTTGTTTAAAAAGACTGTTTGCTGCTAATATGATCTGCTCTATAGTCTTGCATTTGAGACTGTCATTCTGCACTTGTTCACTGTGCAAATCTGAGCAAGTAATTGAACCAGCCATTGTTCCTCAGCATCAGCCAGTCTCAATAGGTATATATGGAAAAAGTGAAAAAAAAGCTTCTGTTTCTTGGAAGCCAGAATAAAGGAAGGCAATTAATTGTAACTGATTACCTAAAATCTCTAACATTTGCCAGAACATGTCTGGAAGGATACATGTTTCTTACAGTATTCTTTTAAATGTTAGAAATGAGAATGTAACTTCTCAAAAATGGAAAACAAGTTGGGTATAGGTGACAAATTTGAACATTTTAATGGAATAACATTGATCTACACAACACCTTTCTTCCCTTTTACTTATCAACTCCTTGTTGTCTGAACCCTAATTTGTTTACCACAATCAACAAAACAAGTGCTGAAAACATTATCCCCAACAACCATGAACCAATATTTAGCAGTAGAAAAACCCAATGCACTCCCACATGGAGAGCTTTACTCTACAAGGAAATACAACTGCAGAAAATAAATAAAAAAACATAATTTCACACAATGAGATGGAGACATGCTCAGGGGAAAAATAAAAACAGCAAAAGGAGACTAGGAAGCTTGCATACAGGGAAATAGGTTGATATTGCCAGCAAATGTTCTAGGATTAATTTCAGCTGGTATAAGTCTGCCAATGATCAGAAATATGGGAATGTATTATTTTTTTTTTTTTTGTCATCATCTATGTCACATTTTCCCCCTTTCTTGTCTTACTAACACAGTACAGTGGCCTCTGCTTCTGCTTTCCATTTGTTTCTCTCTGTTCCTTTTCCTTTAAGAGCTCTGTGCACTTCCTTGTTTATTCTTCTTTTTATTTCTTTTCTGTAGTATTTTTTCTACTTTTCAGTTTCTCATACCAGCCACGATTGTTGCAACTTACCTCATAATCTTCACATCCCCAAGATACCGTTGCTTAAAAAGGAAAAATTACTATTTTTGCACATAGCTACTTCTCAGTCATAACTCTCTCATGTGACAATATATCCTTCGACCTAAAACTTTACTATAGAACAAGTTTTAAGTAGTTTACAATTAAGCTTACCAAGCTGGTACTCAGAAATAGCTGTTAATCTAAACAGGTGTTGATTAACTCAGAAGATTATATTATTTTCCACTGGAAACTGACACCACAATTGCAGTATTATTTTGCATAATCAGTTTGGTAATCCAAAGACAGATATGGAATTACATATACTCATTCACTTTATTTGTTAAGGTTTTTACTTTTAATGACTTGCCAATCAGCTAACTCTTACAGTTTGGACACAAACTGTTGTCCAATAATTTTGGAAAATGAAAAAAACAAGTCATTGTAGTTCAGTTATAACAAATGAGGACCTGGTCTACTTAGGCTGAGGTAAGATGTCCAACACTACTAACCAGATCAGGGAGGGTTATTACTTGTAATGAGGGAAGCACAGGTCAGTGTGGATATACTCACTGTTCTCAGAGCAATTCATTGTTGCTGTGCTAGAAGGGAGAGGAACACCTGAGTGGCTTTTGACCTGATAACTCATTGTTTAGCTTACAGTGTAAAACGGAGGGAAGGTACCATCACATGTTATGGTGACTTGGAAGAAAAATACAATACAAATACTAAAATATGCTCATTGTTAATGCCAGTAGTCATATGTCACTTTCCCATGGTTAACATTCTGCCACAGGTAAACTGGTCTGCCACAGTCTGGTGAACAGCTAAGCAAATATTTGGTGGTGGGTCTTCAGCAGAACACAGACTAGAAGGCTTATGAGAAGGGAAAAAGATATCTAGGAAGTGAGACATTGTAAAAGGAAGTTCAATAATTGTAGAGTGACACCAGAAGCTACATCAGAGGATATCATTATGTGAAAGTATTCTTTAGCAAACATACCAGGAGTGATTGTAGTTTAGACATGCATTTTTCTGGTTAAATGCACCCAGTGCTCGTTTATACCTGAACCTTATTTTTCTTGTCAGATAGAGGCATTAAAAAGAAAACATTTAAAAATCTTTCCTTCAACAATGAAGCATAAAACTGTGGCTTTTATTTTAAGCAGTTTCACTGTCACTGTTCTCAAAACAAAAAGTTTTGAACTAGATGTTCTATCTTTGTCAGTTACTGAATTCACAGAGGTAAGTCAAGCGTATGCCATCTTCACTACTTATAATGAGCAAATAGAGAGGAGAAAATTCTAACCAGACGTGACAAAAGTTAATTCTGTTACTGATTTATGAACATGCAGCAAACTGCGTACTAAATCTTTTTGTAAGGAAATTCCATTATGAAGAAACAATATTTTATAAAACTGATGATGTTTCCAATAAATCCTCCCTGGTTTAATCAGGAACTGAAAGTTGTTGTGGTCATAACAGAGCAGTGCATTCAATCATCCGAATGCCTTCTTTACTTGAATGTCTCATCTCTGCCAATTCTCACTAAAAATCAACCTCACAGATTGCATGACAGTCATGTATTCTCTTCAGCAAATGACTACTGCCAGCTATATACATCGCCCACTTAAACAAATATGTCTAATAGAAAAAAAATGAACTACATCATATAAGTTTTACACAGTTATTCAAAAAGACAGAAACCAATTGGAAAACACATCTCTCAGCTTCTAGTGTAAAATGTTAAGTTGCTACAGAAAGAAAAACATTGGTATACCACTGAAAGCAGCAGAACAAAAAATGTAACACTACAAAAAAAACTGTCATTAAAAACATCAGAGATTTACAACTCCCCATATGAAACATATACAACTACATAATAAAGTGACAATGCAAACTAATAAAATTGTATGCTTTATAAGTATATAAATGCCAGCCCAGTCAGAGATATGTCTTCTACTATATAGATGCAAACAGATATTGCTATGCATCCTGCAGGCGTTTTTTCTGCATTCAGTGGTATTTCAAAAGACAGAAGAATATACAGCAAAATATTGGTCAAAACCTATAAAATACTTCTGTGAATAAACAAAACATGTATGCAAGCTGGGTATGGATAATCAATGGTCTAGCCAAATACCAAGTTATTTTGCCACACGGCTGCACCTCACCAAGCAGAAGTAAACCCTACATTAGCCACAGACAGTGTCAAAACTTAAGAATTACCTAGAAACTAGGTTCAGAGGAGATATGAATTCCATGGAGTTACTAGGATAGAAGGGGACTGATGTTTTTTAAAGACTTTGAGTAGATTACGTCTTTCTGTTGGATTTCAGTTCACTGTCCTCCTATAATGGAAAGGCAAGGTGCATCAAGTACAACAGATGCCATCATGGATGCACAGTTGGGGTATGGGATTTCCAGCAGCTGCTTATTACAATGTGGGGATTTCTCCTTTTGTTACTATCTAGACCTTCACAACATGTGCAACAACAAAGACACACATCTGTGCCATTTACTATCAAAGCAACAACTGTGGCATGAAAAATGCAAGTAAGCTCTATGGGTACTGTTTCCTACTGTGGTAGTCGTACCATAAATTACTTTAAAGTGACAATGGATGAGCTAACTCTAGTCCGTTGCCACAGTTTAAAATGCTGTAAACGTATTCGATATTTGGGCTTCAATCAAAGCATTACCCTGTAAAGGCTCACTTCACTGGTTATACAGCAAATATAAAACTGTGAATTTCCAATACCACTAAAAAAGCAACAACTTTAAATGTGACTTTAGCAGCAGAAGCCACTGTGCCTCTATGCATTCAGTCTCACTGTGGTAACTTTTGATAATACAAGAAAATACCCATAAGTTAAGCAGGCTGTAAGATTACTCAGTGCAACTGAATAGATGGTTGCCCAGAGCATACTAGTAATGCATGTCATGATTCAACAGAATTAAATTACTCTTTCCAATAACAAAACAGTCCATTCACAGTATCTGAAATACACTATACTATTAAAACTCTACATATTTAAACATAAATTGTGCATGGAACTGTTATGTGCATTTGTTTCTCTTTTGAAACAGTTAGAATTTGCAATGATCTAGTGATTTATTTATTGGTTGCTAGTTACCAGTGAGACTGCATTTGTTTTCAACTTGGCATAATGTCTGCTACATGGGATGGCTTTGACCCGAGTTACACAGTACTCAGAATTGTAGCAACATGCCCTGTATGGCAGCTCTTGTATATGTAGAAATTTACTATAATTAACAGGTTTGAAATAAACATGCATTTTCCGAAGGATATGGTGCCTGAAACATAAATGTTTGGCCTTATTTCATGACTGTAATCTTCAAGATTTTAGCAAAACTCTACATATTTTACATGAAACAGACAACAAATATGAGACAAAATGAGGGGCGATGTGTGAAATAAGGGAGGGTTGAAAGGTATGCAGTGGGCGCATTTCTTTAAATTCTCCACAAGAAGGGCTCCACAAACAGTTTTCTTGATTGTACCATAGTGCTATTCCTGTCATCTTTGCACTTTTCCATATTTTGTACTACCATGTCACTGTTGCGCCATTCAGTTATTTTTATTAATGTGTCATATCTTGTTGCACAATACCAGTATTGCACAATACTAGGGTTAACATATGGCACTGTTTAAATTGTGACCATGTGTCTGTTCAGCTATGTTGCATACACTATGTTGTGTGCTTTCTTAATTCTGTCATCACTTTTCAGTTCAATATCAGTGTACGTGTTGCACTGTCAATCTCTCTATGTTATTTTGTTTCTTTGTTTTTTTTCCTATCACTCTGCACAGTTCATTTGGGTCTGTTGTATAGCTGTATAGACTAGACAGGCTGGAGTGCATGCTGTGCCAATACTGTAGACCATTTCTGATATTTATCTTGCTAAAATGGAAATGCAGTCATCTCTTGCCCCCTCTTTTGCTACATAGTACTGGGGTTTGGGGTTTTTTGAGGTAGTGTAACAACTGACTTGTGCTTGCTGAAAATGCATTTATTGTTGTTATGGCAAGTGGCAGTATGAATGAGGTGCCAGTGCTTGTTTAGTCTGGTGGCCACCCAATTGAATCATGACATGTTCAGTAAGCACCACACAGGCTTATTAAACTAAATGCCACACATCCTCACTGACATTACAGGCATCTCATGCTCTGTAGGCACTAGGCACTCTCACTGACATTGCAGACACAACATGCTTGGAAAGCACCACATGCCTTCCCTGACTTTACAGACACAACACACTTAGTAAGCACTGCATACACTCACTGACTATACAGACATCACATGCTCTGTAAGAGCTACACCATAAAGACATGACATGCTCAGTAAGCACCTCCCACCCTCACTGACAGTACAGACATGACATGCTCAGTAAGCACCTCCCACCCTCACTGATAGTACAGACAAAACATGCGCAGTAAGCACCTTCCACCCTCACTGACAGAACAGACATGGCAGCTCAGTAAGCACCTCCCACCCTCACTGACAGTACAGACATGACATGCTCAGTAAGCACCTCTCACCCTCACTGACAGTACAGACATGACATGCTCGGTAAGCACCTCCCACCCTCACTGACAGTACAGACATGACATGCTTGGTAAGCACCTCCCACCCTCACTGACAGTACAGACATGACATGCTCGGTAAGCACCTCCCACCCTCACTGACAGTACAGGCATGACATGCTCAGTAACCACAACACACTATCACTGACATTCCAGACAAAACATGCTCAGTAAACACAGCACTCTGTCACTGGCAGACAGACAGATAGACAGGCAGACAGAGACACATGACATGCTCTGTAAGTAATGTACACTATCACTGACATTCCAGACACAACATGTTCAGTACAACACTCTGTCTGACTGACAGACAGGACAGACATGACATGCTCAGTAAGCACCACATTCCCTCAATGACAGTACAGGAATTGCATGCTATTTAAGCACCATACACCCTCAGTGAGAGTACAGAGCACCTATACTGCAGTTAACTATACCGAAGTGGTTAAAAAGTCGCTCACTATGATTGCTAGAATTTAAACATACAGAAATATGTCTAAGACACCTCAAACAAAATGGCAGACCACAAAAGCACCACCAACTTTACCAGATACTTTCTATAAATCTATGTGTCACAAGGCATCAGATACCATGCCATTAAGGCACACTACCTTTGTGACTGCAGTCTGGATTTACAATGCTGTGAGACCTCTTATATCACAATATTCTGACAAATACAACTGGATTCTAGCAGCAGCTCCTTTTGGAGTGATTCACCTTAGATGATCCATAAAGAGGGAGATGAAGAAGGATACAAGTGAGACTTCTATGCATTTGTTTGGTGCATTCAAGGTGGCTGCAGTATGTGTCTCTTGATGAGATGGCTGGAAAAAGCACTTGATTTTTCAAGAAGGACCTGCACCTCATGTTCTTTGGCTTTCACGTTCTGGTACTACTGCTGCTACACAATGCCATTTTTAGGTAGAGTCAGACTCCTAGACAATCTGACTTAGAAAATCCTAATTGAAAACATATCAAGTGGCTGTATTTAAAGTTTGAGGTCTACCTACAGCCTGAATGTATTTAATGTTTGAGGTCTACCTGCAACCTGCATGTTTAAGTATATGTATAGTTATGCAAATATGGCTTTGGTGTCACAATAGCTTTAACCCATATTTCTGAATTCAGCAACTATTACTCTACCATACCTATAGGCAACTGTACTTTGGGAGGTCACTTACAGTGAGACATGCCATCATTTCATGACAAATCTGTAGTAACACAAAATCTGAAATGGCATAATTCCAAATCAACATAAACAAATGTAACTGTCAACTATTGCCAGTTTTAGAATTCCTTCCAAGACCACCATGAGCAGTGACAGCTATCTCAGCCCCTTAACTGCCATACCATAAACCCTATTATATTTGTACACAAGTATTTCAGCTATCTGGTAATAAACTGGCTCATCTACATTACAACCGAAAAACAGTCCGTATGCTTTTTTGACATTATAAATGCAAACTATGTAGAATGTAGAATAATGTAAGTACCCCAAGTGAGGCAAAAGTATTTTGGATATTATTATTATTATTATTATTATTATTATTATTATTATTATCAGTATTTCTTCATCCTGAGTAAATCCATGGGAATCATTTGTCGTCATAAGATATGACCACACATTTGTGACTTTCTCATGCAAAGCTGTCAGCAATCCCCAAACTACCAGTCGTCCAATGCATCAAAAACTGGGATTAATTAAAAACCAGTGCATTTGAATTTCCAGACTTATGTCTAGGGATGATTGCTGTTTTGATGAGTTAAGGAAATTGAAGGAGATGTTTTGATAGAGGGGTACTCTGAGGTACTTGTCAATGAGAGCAATGACTAAATGTTAAAACTGAGAAGTGCTAGATATGGCCCTATTATTATTAAAGGTTTGGACTATATAAAAAAACAAAGACATATCAAACAACCTGGGAGTTGAACTTGAGAGATGAACAAAGTTACATGATAGCATGGTGGTACATCACTCATTGGTTACCCCAGGTATTAAGAAAATCATGCACAACAATTGGTACATTATATGGAGCATGGAAACACCTCATGCCAGTATAGTATAGCATAGGATCCCCTTAGTTTTATCTTTAAGAATAGGCAATACATAAAATATTTAGAAAGACTTATTCAGGAGGTACACCTTTAAAACCACAAAATGTGGGTGTCATAAATAATGTCCCTTCATCTATGCTAATGAAGGAGGGGGGATTCTGGATACAATAAAAAAGTGGATGGTACCTGGTAAAATGGACAGGACTGTTTATCTGGCTAGATGTGACTCCTGTACCACATTTTATGCTGAGAGGACAGAGAAAGCTCTCAGTAAAAAAATATATCAACATAATTTTATCAAAGGAAGGACAGTTAAAGTGCATTAGCCAGGCATTCTGTAAAATGTGAAAAATGTAATATGTTTACAATTTTAGTTTTGGAAAAAATAACTTTATGGTTTATGGGGGAGACTAGAAAAAACACCTTTTACACAAAGAAATGATATGGCAACTTAGAATAGATGCTTCAATCCACTGGGTCTTAATGATGTTACTTCCATTATGAGTGAATTGAAACAAAGAAAGCCACTGTTATAGGGTTGACAACATTGGCTGTATGGTCCGAGTTAGAATTTTCAACCGTAGTAGTAATTTGTAATTGCCTTATTAATTTTATATTTTTTGTAGACATCTTATATTTTAATACGTGACTTTAAGTAAAAGACATCTATTTAAGATGGGTGGGGAAGATACTTTATTAACATGTTGGTTTGTTACATTTTAATTGGTTTTGATGAAGACCTGAAGACAAAGGCGATGAAAGCATTTAACCAAATTTGTTTTATTTTGTAATAGTGATAAACGGCATTTTATATCGCATTAGTGTATTTTTTGTTGTGTTATTAAAATTTGTATTTAAGCAACTACACTCATATCTGTGGATTGGCCATCCTTTGGTGTTTAGCAATCCCCAAACTGATATTTCTGTGTTCAGGAATTTCTCAAAAGTTAACCTCCTGGAACCTTTTAGTGACGTAAATAAATTCCAGTATACTATTCATCAAAATTACTCCAAACTAGAGCTTTAGCCTTTAACTTTGAGTAATACTCCCTTTTCAATAATTGTATAGATAAATCTGGTACCCTGAGAGGTCTAGAATAAACTTTTAAGGCAAAACACTTCTAAAAATAATAAGTTTGACAGTAAAAGAAAGACTGCACTAACTGCTTATAGGGGGTGTCAATAAGGCACACTCAGACATGCTATCAAAGAACTCAATCCAGTGGTTAGAAAATTCTACACTGAAAATTAACTCAGAATGGCAATAGACACAAATAGCATTCACAAACCCCTTTTTAACTATGTCAGATATTTAAGGAAAATAACAACAAAAAAGTTCTGAAATGATCCATAATGGCATCACATGTTCATAACCCAAATAAATAGTTACTGTCTAGCCAACATATTTGTCACCAACTTTTCCTTATAAATAACCAACAGTACCACCTATACCACCAATATTCTGACCCCACCAAATATTTCTATGGGACAAATTCTCCCAACCCTGTTAAAAACTGAGAACATCAAATCTAGGGGTCCTGAGACTATAGCAGGCAATTTGATTATTATATATGTGGTCTGACCTCTTCAATAGGAAACTGATTACCAGCTACCTTCCTAAACTCAGGAGAACAGCTATAAGCAATGCTACTACACAAAGGAGGACCAACTAAAGACCCAGATAATTACAGACCCTACAGTCTTAAAACTTTTATTTGTAAAGCCACAGAAGTGTTAGCTAGGATATCATTAGTGCTGATATGGATAATCTAAAAACTAAACAACAAAAATTTGAAATGCGATACTTTTACTCATTCCATGTTTACTGCTTTCTTCTAAAAAATAGGACGAGTCCATAATAAACAACTTGATTAGTATTTGAATAAAATTATAGAAATCACATGATGAAAATGAAATCAGTCTATGTAAAGTTAATCAATAAATATGTAATTTCCTCTGCTGTGCACTAAACTTCAAAGCATGTCTGACAGAAATGACGTAATATAAACCTTGGGCAACCGAGGCATTCAACTTGCATTGCCATTTATTTAAGTTTATTTACTGAGGTAAGACACTACTATCACTTGACCAGTTTTAGGCCCAGCCTGGTGCTCTAGAGATTCCAGATAGACTAACAACATTGTGCATGTAGAAAAACATAAGGCAATGTGCATATGGAGTATATACATTATATAAAAGCACTATATTGACATTTGGTGCAAACATCTGTCTAATTACATATTTAAAACTGCACCATTTATTTTGGTAATGGCAGACTATAATGGCTAGCACTTTTCAATATTTTCCCGCAAAACATAAAATATATGGAGTAGTATATAAAAGGAACAAGGTAAGGCAGATAAAGACATCTGTTCAATTTAATAAAGAAAAGGAAAATTGAAAAAGAGAATATGGGGAAAGGCTAAAAGACATCTGTTGAATCTCATAAACAAAAGGAAAACTGGAAAAGAGGATATGGGGAAAGGTAAACTCAAATTTCTCAATTTTATTTCAGAGGTTTAAAACCAACTATATGAATAATCAGTCATATTTGCAACACAGCATATATGTGCATTATGTGTTTTTAACATAACTGTTTACTGTAACATAACTGATTCCTGTTGTTTGTTCAAGAGCTTCAACTACAATTCTTGGAAGTATGCACGTTTAAGTGCAATAATGGGGAAATATGTAACTCTAAAACTCCTGTATCGCAAAGCATCCCTCTTCAACAGGGTCCAGTAATCACTGAGGTAGCAATGGAGGTGTGGGGGTGCACTTAGGTAATATGTCTAAGTAATGGAGGTGTGGGGGTGTACTGAGGTAGTATCTATAAGTACTGGAGTTGTGGGGGTGCACTGAGGTAGTATGTATAAGTAATGGAGGTGTGGGGGTGTACTGAGGTAGTATCTATAAGTACTGGAGGTGTGGGGTACACTGAGGTAGTATGTATAAGTAATGGAGGTCTGGGGGGGTGCATGGAGGTAGTATATATAAGTAATGGAGGTCTGGGGGTGCAGGAGTTTTGTCTTCTTGGGAAAAACACTTCAAATATCAAATAGGAACTTTCAAAGCTCACTGTATATTTTGCTAATTCACTCTACATATCTATATCTACAGGACTCATATTATTGAGTCTTGAGCTTCTGATAGCAGCCAATATCTTGTTTATGGAACAGATACTACAAAAGTTCATTAAACTTCTGAACATTACACACAACTCTTTCGAAATTACACTTTTGACCATTGCAGGTGATTCTAATGCTTCCGGCTATATTAGAAAAGAATCACACATAATGCACAGTAAAGGTCACTAACTGCCTGCATCGCACTTAGGGCCATAGGCACTTAGCTGGCTACTTATACTTCAGAATCTTCAGAAGCCTAGTCATGAATACTCAAGAGGGTGATTATCCCTAGTATTATAAGTATGATTAGCCCAGAGCTCTTTGTGTTTTAACCAAGATACCTGAATAACCAGAGCTTGGCAGACATTTACATGTTCATCCCTATCCATAAGAGACAAGGGTGCTAATCCATGGGTGAATTGTGGTCACCATCCATTCATTCAGATTACATGAACTGAGTACCAGACATCCTTTGTTTTACATGGAAAGGTTGACAATTTACAATAAGTGGTATTCTCTGTGAAACATATCTGTCCCTCCACAATATTTTATTTAAGTTAAGAAAGAGATTAAGATATTGTGTGCAGGTGTTTCTGCCACTATTAGACTTTCATCTTTGCAGCAGGTCTGAAAGGGTGGGGTCAGTAGAGACTCTGTTAGTGAGACAAGGATATCCTCTCAGTATTTTGTATGATACTGAGAAGAAAATCAAGCCTTTCAGATGGTCAGCATACCTTTTGTGATTTAGTCCCTTTATTTTTTTGGTAAGAAAGCACTGTGTTATAACTCAAGTTATACCAGGTGTTTGGACAGATGCATACCAAAAGGGGCATTATATTTAATGTCATTGGCCTAATAAGTGCAGCCTACAGTGGAATAATCATCTGCTGGGCCTGGATGTCATACCCTTAATAAGTTGTGCAATGAAAAAGGACTCTGACAATCGTGGGTTCATGATGATTAGGAATACTTCAGTATCAACATGTGTTCTCAGGCCCATAACTACTGGGTGAATTTTCTGGGTGTGTACTTCAGTATCAACATGTGTTCTCAGGCTCCTAACTACTGGATCAATTTTCAGGGGTGTGTACTTCAGTATCAACATGTGTTCTCAGGCCCCTAACTACTGGATCAATTTTCAGGGGTGTGCACTTCAGTATCAACATGTGTTCTCAGGCCCATAACTACTGGATCAATTTTCAGGGGTGTGTACTTCAGTATCAACATGTGTTCTCAGGCCCCTGACTACTGGATCATTTTTCAGGGGTGTGTACTTCAGTATCAACATGTGTTCTCAGGCCCCTAACTACTGGATCATTTTTCAGGGGTGTGTACTTCAGTATTAACATGTGTTCTCACGCCCCTAACTACTGGGTCAATTTTCAGGGGTGTGTGCTTCAGTATCAACATGTGTTTTCAGGCCCCTAACTACTGGATAATTTTTCAGGGCTGTACACTTCAGTATCAACATGTGTTCTCAGGCCCCTAAGTACTGGGTCAATTTTCAGTGGTGTATACTTCAGTATCAACATGTGTTCTCAGGTCCCTAACTACTGGATCAATTTACAGGGATGTGTACTTCAGTATCAACATGTGTTCTCAGGCCACTAACTACTAGGTCAATTTTCAGGGGTGTGTAGTTCAGTATCAACATGTGTTCTCAGGCCCCTAACTACTGGGTGAATTTTCAGGGGTGTGTACTTCGGTATCAACATGTGTTCTCAGGTCCCTAACTACTGGATCAATTTTCAGGGGTATGTACTTCAATATCAATGTGTTCTCAGGTCCCTAACTACTGGGTCAATTTTCAGGGGTGCGTACTTCAGTATAAACATGTGTTCTCAGGCCCCTAACTACTGGGTCAATTTTCAGGGCTGTGTACTTCAGTATAAACATGTGTTCTCAGGCCCCTAACTACTGGGTCAATTTTCAGGGGTGTGTTGCCAATATGAAAATTGCAGGGGTTTTAATGTTTACCAAAGGTTACTATTATACATTTTTTGGTGTTAAGTTTTAAGTCATGGTTCTGGCACCAACTGTTTGTTTAGGAAAGGCCATCCTGAAGGATTTTGAAGTCTTTTGCAGTCTTAGTCAGCCATAAGCCCTTAACATTATCTTTAACCTCTGAGAAGTGAATCCCAAAAAAGTGACCTGAAGAATGAACACTGAGGTAAACCACATGTGACAGGTGTTCTAGAGGAGGTAGAGGCCCCCACCCCAATTCCCTGCATACTGTTTGTGAGGCAGTTTTCTATCCAATGAATTACATAGGGATTTACATTTAACAGTGTGAGTTTATCAACTATACATGAGTGTGGGATAGTACCGAACACTTCTACAAGGTCTTGATAAATGGTGTGCACTGATTTTGTCTCTCATCCATTGCATTAGTAATCTCCTCAGAGAAGTCAACCAGCTGCCCTTAACGAATCTGAACGGGCTTGGATCAAGAGTTTGTGTGCTGCCGATGTCCTTACTTATTAATTTCACAATGATCTCTTTCCAAAGCATTACAGATGAGGCTAGTTAGGTTTGTTGGCCAATAACTGTCATGGTCTATATATACCCCACTTTTTTTTCAGGGAGGAGGACTTTTGCAATCTTTCCTTTGTCCACCACAGACCCCATTTGAAGGCTTATATAAAATTGCTTTTGTAGGATGGCTGACTAGCAGGCAGCCAGGAAGGTTATTTGCCATCACAGAAGCAACATTCTTGGCTTTGGATAGTGCTTTGAAGATTTCTAATGGGGGATTTTTTTTTTTGGGGGGGGGGTTGATGCTGTTATGTATTTTGGGTCTGAGGATGAGAAAGTGGGGGTATGAAATTGGAGCTAAATTCAGAAGCTAGTAGACAGGGTATGTCCTTTCAGTCAGAGTATGTGTTTTACAATCAGCTCTTTTCATTGTTTCTGAGGTTTCTAACAGATCTGACGATGGCTTTATGATTGCCTTTTTCATGGGTGGCTATTTTGGCCTTGTATCTGTCTTTGGTTGATTTTCTCATAGACTGGAGCTCCCTATTAAGTTTAGCAAGAACATTTTTTAGAATTTGTAGAGCTGCATATATTTTTTGTATGATATTAGCCTTTTCCCTTTATTTTAGAGCCTGTTTAATTTTGGGTTCCACCATAAAGGTTTAATTTTTAATTTGCTTTTATGTTTACTTCAGAGGGGAACAGATGCATCTATGCAATTATTTACATGTGCATAGAATTTGACAGTGAAGCATTATGCATTTTCAGAGAGGTCATCATGGTGGAAGGGAATGTTGAATTTAGGCAGGTCACTCAATTTTAGTAGATTAGTATAATCTCAGAAAAGTGGATTAGAGCAGGATGTTTCTGGTTTCAGTCTTATCCTGAATGTTACTGATTTATGGCTAGATTTAATTAGAAGGTGGTACATCTGGTAGAGAAGTGAGCTGTCTTGTACTGGTGAAAACCAAGTCTATGATTTAAGTCTCCCATGGCTGGGTTGAAAACTAGTTGATACAGTGAGTTAGTATTTTTGAAGTCCAGAAATCTCTGGGCATACATACATATCGGGGGATGCCTATGTTTTCCATGTGATAGAAGGGTAGCTAAAATCTCCCAGGTGAATGGTGTTTGGTTGAATACTTATGGATTCTGTGTTAGTCAGGGAAGAGGTATGGACTAAGGCAAACACAGAGGGGGTCCTATAGTTAGTTATGATGTGATAAGGGGTTTTATTTATGGTAAGTTGGAGCTGAAATTTTGCTTTATGAATACAGAGACCAATCAGCCTTACTGACATCATCTTGTACTGTGGGGCCTAAAAGTGTGGTATGTACTCAAGCCTTGCACTAATGGAGTGCAGTCAATAGTCTTGAACCAGACCTCTGTGATATTGCATACATTGATGCATTCCAGGGTACAGGGTGCCTTTAGGGAATGGAGCTTTTTGTTAAGGCTCCTAATGTTGAGCAGAGACACTTTAATGATATCTGGATGCTGTTTTGTTATGTTAGAAGCTATTGATGCCTGACGTTGCTTAAGAAAGTCATTATGGATTTGGACAATATACACAGGAATAGGTGCAGGCCATCCTTGGCAAAGCAGTTACAAATATTTACCATCTCCTCAACATGTATATATATATATATATATATATATATATATATATATATATATATAGTTCCCCTTCACAAGTTCGAATTGCTGAAAGCTCGAAATTCATAAGCACAAGCCAGTTTCAGTAACTCAAACTTGTGAAGGGGAGAAAACAAAAAAAAAGGAAGTTTACTGACATGTATGCAGGGGGCCAAGTCTCACTGTAGTCTCCCTGCTGAAATATACCAGCTCCGTTATCGCACTATAGCGGAGGAATGGAAATTCTCCCATTGTGCACTTCTGTATACAGTTCAGAACGGGAGATTTCCCTCATCCCCGTTGTAGTGCGATCTTGGATTTGGTATATTTAAGTAGGGGGTTTGGGGCATACAGCCCCCCATGTGGGGGGTGCAGGGGGGCTTGCCCCCCTGTAAAACATTTTAAAGACATGTTTGCATGTCTTTTATGTCCGCTTTAGAATTTCAAGTTGCTGAAAACTCGAGATTCTGAGCTCGAGCTTATGAATTTCGAGCTTTCAGCAATTCGAGATTCTAAAGGGGAACTATATATATATATATATATATATATATATATATATATATATATATATATTGGATCTCCTTTGAATGACATCAGAAGCTTAGCCAGTTATCGAAGTCAGTAATCGTTTGTTTGTATTGCAGCATCATTCATGGTGATGGGAAAAAGGTGCTCAAGGCTAGGTTCACAGCTACTTTGGACACATGATGTCTATCTTTATATAGTCCAGGGAGGTACACCTTAAGTCATTTGCACTCACATGCATTATGAGTTTGTCATATATGTAATTGTGGTGCCTTTGTAATAGGATGAATCCTGTCATCTGATGAGCAACTGTATGTGACCCCCTTCTTGCGCAATTAAGTCTTAAATGAATGCTTTAAGACGAGTGCTGCTATGCTGCATGCTTATGATGTTACAGAGGGTACTTATTTTTAGGTTACATTTATGAGGCCTTTATGGTTTGGGTAGGATACATTTAATAGTCTCAATGTGTAGGTATATGCTTTTAGTCTGATCTGTGTGTGATAGGTTTAGTGTGGTGTTGTGCCATACTGACAACCTGCTTGTTATTTGGGGTGCCTTCATATTAGAGTTTTGCCTCCAATACCATTAAATAGCAGCATTTCTCTCACACTGTGTCAGTTCTCTCACCAGAAGCATGACCTATGATTTTATTTATAAATTTTTCCTGGCTTAACTTATTACATCCGAGTGATGCCTCCAGGTGGATCTGCAGTTATCTCCTACTGATGCCTCTAGGAATCAAATATTGCTTGTTCATATTTGCATCAATAATTCTAAAACCATGCTATGTATGAGGTTTTAAAAGATTTCATTTTAAAGTTTACACAGTGGCAAACTCAATTGCATTAATATTTGACTTCTGTCTAGTGCAGGTAAATAGATAATAACTGTTGTTTTTATTATATTAATTTATATAGATATAATTTTCACATTTTTCTAAATATCTCAAAAAACAAGTAAAACAAAAAGAACTCCTTAGTCTCCTATGGAAGCTCTCAGCTAGACGAATAAACTGCTGCTAACAGTATGTGTGTAATTTGAGTGTTTGCTGAGATATTGTAAGTTGTTTACCAAATATTAAAAATATAATAGTTACTGTGTTTAATGTGACATAAAATTCATTAAAGACCTAGAATCTAAAGAAAGCTACCACTATAAAAATAGCTTGTGCTAAAGAGTTTGCCATTTACACTTCCTTCATAATCCCTATGGCTCCAGAGATAAGAACATTTGTTTGAAATGTGAGGACATAATTTGATTTTGTCACATGGCTTTGGCTCCGCCCATTAGGAGTTACAGTGCACATTTTCCTGAGCTCCTTTGGAATGAATGAGCAAAGAAAGTGGTATGCCTGAATATAATATACTGTGAAAACTTTTTTTTTATTAAAAAAGTCCAAAGTGAATAATAAAGGATAAGATATGTCAAAAGATGCAACACATCTATGATTCTGCATGGCTTATTGTGTAAATTAAAAATATAAACATTTTAAAATAGCCATTGAAACAACTAATGGTATGAGGCTTGACCCTCAGGAATGATCTTTGAATGACTTCTGATGTGATTTTGAAAGCAGAGAAGATAAGAGGAATGATGTGTACTTACTTGTAAACTCTCATGGGCAGCCTCAAATAGACATTAAGCTAAACTAATACAAGGCAAACCTGCCTCTTAGCAAATAAATTAAGGAAAATCATCCAAATATCTTGATGCAGTATCTGCACAAGTCAGATGTATAGGTAAAAGGAAAACGTCACTTTTAAAATAATGTTACATTTTCAGGACAGACATATGCAGAACTTAGAGCAACGCATTTTAATGGCTTTTGGAATCTGTTATTTGAAAGAAGTGAAATCTGAGATCAGCTTATTTGTGGCTATAGAGGTTTTATAGCCAAGCCAGAACCACTCAGGAAATCATTAGATGTAGTCAGAAATGTTTTTCAGCAACAGCTAAACTATGCATTTCCCCCATAAAGACATATCAGTAGAGAGGTGGAAATAAGCAATGTGCATGTCAGGCAGACTGCAGCCTAATTAGACAATAATGTACAACTGGCCATAAAATGTGTTTGCTAATGTCATGCGTTGTGGTTTGGCAAAGAGTAATAAGTGTGGGAGATGATGTCTTTCTCTGGCACGTGCCTTGGAATGCAGTCCTAAGACCAAAACAAAATGTAGCATGCACAATACCATTCTGAATCTCAGAGATTCAATTGCTTTTCTTGGAGTACATGACTTTTTTAGCTACCATTTCACTGCAACTAAAAAATGTCTGCATGCTTTGTCTTAACAGTATCATCCGCAGTTAGACTAGCTACTGTTTACTAATCTGCTTTGCTCCAAAAACCCATCTTGGATAATGTGCTACATTTTGGGATACCTTCACGACTAATCCTTTTCCTGTTGATCATTTTCAAGAAGCAGTCCTCAAACTATTGATGTTTTGGGTTTTTTTTTTTGGCTACTTTAGTGTTTGTGTAGAGAGGGTTATATATTTACAATGGTTTGACATATTCATAAGAAGCTTTTAGGGAATAAGGCAAATTATACATAAAAAACAACTTTAATTGCGCTCCTATCAAGAACAGCAAAATAAATGCTGTGCGGTGAATTTTACTAAAAATCCATTTCACATTTAATAAAATGCTACTTCTTATGCTGTAACATGTGAAAAAGAAAGAAAATACAACTTTTGGGAGTAAAATCACAATGATGGTATATGAAGTTTGGAACAGAAAAATTTGTCACGGGACATCTTTGAGGGGGTGGATGTAGGTGATTAAAGGAAGAGAGATAAGTAGGATGGTTAGATAAGTCAGAAGGGGAGTAGGCAAGAAAGTGTTAAGTGGTGTGTGAGATGAAGGGAGGAAATGAGGGGGCAGGACTTGAGGTCTTTTGAGGTGGGAATTGACTGCTGAAATCCACATTTTGGCATGATTTTGTTGAGTGCAGAATCATGACTGAGACAACCTGAGGTTGGCTGGTATTAAGGTAGGCCTTGGGTGGTTTTTAAGAAAGGAGTGGTAAGTAGTGATTTTTTATCTTAATCAAAAAAAAAAAAAAAAAAAAATATGTGTGTATGTATGTATGTATATATATATATATATATATATATATATATATATATATATATATATATATATATATTCTTGTTGTTGGCAATTGCAGTCGATGTTATATCCCTTGGTGGAAGGGCCCTGTAGGTGAAGGCTAGGAAGGGTTAAGCCCAGGTATGTTAGGAGCTGCTATTACACGGCCTTAGGGGGGAGTGCCATGTGGCAGAGGCAGCAGTGTGGTGTCATACTGTGCAATTCATAACTTCTAGATAACAGACTCTAAGACTGAAAACATTTTTGTCATTCACATAATTTGCATACTGCAGGATGTGCACATTGTATGCATAAAAAAAAAAATCCTATATAACTATGGCTGAAAATTAGAAATTCATCATTCAACAGAGTCACTCAGTAGTCAATAACTCAGTGCCAAAGTTATTTTTTGTTAACTGCATGGGCTTTCATAACCCTATTATATGAGCCCAATTATCAGCCTTAGTTCTTACTCGTAATGCTGCTTGCTGTGTTTGCCATCTTACAGGTGTCATCTTTTCTTCAATGCAGAGTCTGCCCATTAGAGTGGAGGCCCATCCCAGTTGTCAGCTCAGTGGTGGTATTTCCGTGCATATGAGGTGACCTTTTGCTTGGGAAACAATACAATGAATAAATAAATAAACAAATAAATAAGTACAAGAGGGGAAAATCATGCTGACTGCTTTGGGGGAGTGGGGTGTGTAGAGCGGTCCTCCGGTTCAGTCGTGGAGCCGGACGGGTTGGCGAATGACAGGAGAGCATTGGTGGTGATGTTTTTGTGGCCTTGAGGAGGGGGATATAGTTATTTTTTGTAAGGTTATGAGGTTGATAGTTTTTCCCATAATATGTACAGAGTTTGACCTTGCTTTTGTGAATTGGTGGTAAACTTTGGTTTAGTAAAATGTTTTTTATTGTTCATGTTGCTACCAAATTGGATGGTTTCATTGTAGCCCCACACCCTCAAAGCATTCAGCATGATTTTCCCCTCTTGCACTTTTTTATTTATTTATTTATTTATTGTATTGTTTTCCAAGCAGAAGGTCACCGTGCATGGGCAGAAACACCAGTCTGGCCTACAGTGACAAAAAACGATCTAATTGAGGCTTAGTGCAGCTTAGAGAGTCCTTCTGATGCACATGTAGTAATGGAACATTATTCAGTGTGCTAATAGGCAGACATCGGGATCTGGATGCAAATGTACAGGAATAAGATCTTGCCCACATTAACTGTTGCTTCTCCGCATGCACGGTTGGGGGTTTTCCACACTGCAGGCTTCTTGATATAAGATAAAAAAAAAAAAAAAAGAAGAGAGATTTATCTGTTGCTGCATGGGTATGACGGAGTGCTACAGACTTAAGTTAAGTGCACCAGGAGAGCAGCCAAGAAAGGGATGCTAATGATATACTGGTTAATCTGCTTATTTCACAGACACAAGGTAAGCTTGGTTTTCACATCGGGAAGGCTGCTCTTAGAATCAACCTTCAGAGAGAGAGAGAGATCTTAGAGGTAGTGTGGAGGGTTAAGGCAGTGTTTTACAGCTGGTGGGAACCTTGGTTCAACAACTGGCAGAGGTATTTTAGTCAAATCATTTTTTTCCCCTACATGATGCATATCAGTGATAGGTTTTGAACAGAGATGCATGGTAATGGGATTTTGACTGCAGGAAATGGCAAACATGGGGTAATTCAATTCTCAGTGAAGAACATAGAGATCTCTAAGGTTGGATTGGTCACCCTGCCATAGGGCACCATGAGCATTTCCTTGCCACTTCCCAAGTCTTATCTGAGCACATTTTTAGTACTACACGGATAGGACAGATACATTCTCTCACTTAATGGTCTATGAATGTAAGAAGTGGAGAGGGGAGAGTGCTCCCCTTTAAGGTTAATAAGTATGTTAGACTGTTTCTCTTGGGGGACAGGTTGTTCACAGGCTCCGGCTTACAGTGTTCTTTTGTCATTTTAGGTCCAGGTGCAACATAGCAGATATCCAGGCTTTACGGATGAGGTGGGGAAGCCTTGTAGCCCAGGCAGGGGAACTGTTCCAGGAGATACCAAACGATGACACTACGATGACCAGCACACAAGGCCCCAACACTCAGAAGAGACAACAAGCATCAAAGGGCAAACAGGCAGCCAGAGGCAAGAGAGCACATCAGATGCAGCCAGCTGAGGAGAGGACGGCAGAGGTCATGGCACCTGAGTCAACACTTGTGGCTCTGACAGGTAATGATCCTACAGTCCCTGCTGGAGGGGATGCCAGAGTAGAGGTACCAGTGAGGGGGGGGGGCAGAGGTTGGGTGACAGGGTTAGAGGATTGCCTACATCTTTGCAGGATGCCAGGGGGGTAGTGGGGGTCTGCAGACATAGAGGGCCAGGATTATTGTCTTGGGGAGCAGTTTGTTACTAAGGATAGTCCAGCCATGGATGGTAGTTTTCTGCTGCTAGAGGAGACTGACACTTGTTTAGAGGAGGTAGGTTCAGACTTTGGGACACGACCTGGAGATTGGTTGGACATGCAGGCATTGGGACAGGAGGGTGCAGCAGTCCTCTTGATGCCTCACATACCTCTTACTGTGAAGGAAAAGATCTGGAAGGGAGAGTATGTAGACATTTTTGAGTTAATTGATGCAGATGATGTTCAGCGCCTACTGGAAGCTGAGACGGCGAATGGGAAAGACCTGTGTGCAGCATTGGCTACCTAGGTCACAGGCAAGTGGGGAAGTTGCAGCAGAGAATGTGGGAGAATTGGGTTTTGGGATTTGTGTATTACATGGTGGTATGGTTGGAGAGGAATAGCACTTTGGCCCTTCCGCTCTTGGCATATTTTCTGATGATATGGGAGGCACAAAAGCTAAGGCCAGGTAATGCTTGGCTGTGGTATGATCAGAAGTTTCAAAAGATGAAGGCAGTCAATAGGTCTATGCTCTGGGATGTAAGGCACCCTGATATCTGGTTGTCCACCATGGTGGACAGTTTTGTTGGTGGCAACAGAGGTATTAAGTTCACAGAGGGTGTGTCAAAGTATGTTGGGCTTTCAACGTGGAGAGATGTGCTTGGACAGCATTGCAGATTCTCCCATACTTGTTTGAAGTGCATGGGTGGGCACTCAGTGGCACTCTACATTATGGGCAAGAGTCAGTTTGGGGGTCAGGTATCATCCTTTCCTGGTTAGAGAGGATTAGGTGGACCTTCTAAGGGGTTGCAAGAGGTATGGGGGCAGGGCCAATTTTTGTGGCCAGAGGAGAGGGTCCTTTCAGGGGATAAGGGGATGCTCAGGAGACTTATTCACCTATTAAAGTGAATGTCCTGCGGAATCTCCTGTTGCAGTATCCACAGCCAGCGATGGCCCAGGAATTAATTGAGGGTTTCACAATGGGGTTTTCGATCAAGTCATGTTTGGTGGGGGGGAGGGTAAGGTGGGAATGAATTTGAACTCAGTGCAGGGTGGGAAGACATTTTGGGGGCTTTGGTTGAGAAGGAGTGTCAGGCGGGCAGGTTATTAGGCCCCTATTAGGCCCATTTGATGGTCCACCATTTACCAGTTTCAAGGTGTCTCCCTTGGGTTTGGTTCCCAAAAAGAGACCAGAGGAGTTTTATTTGATACGCCCCTTATCTTACCCAGAAGGGAAGTCTGTCAATGATTTTATCCGAGGGGAGGAGGTCAGAGTAACTTATGCATCTTTGGATGATACAGTCCGCATCATTAGGAATTTTAAGGACCCTTGACTGGTGAAGGTGGACATTGAGTCTGCCTTTCACCTTTTACTGGTGTGGGAGGAAGACTGGCTACTGTTGGGCATAGTGGTGGAGGATAACTTTTATTTTGACATGGCTATGCTGATGGGATGTGCAGTGGCTTGTTACACTTTTGAGAAGCTTAGTGCCGCCTTAAATTGGAAATGGCAATAGCGGGTAGAAAAGCAGAGAAAGGTACATTACTTAGATGACTTCTTACTACTGGCTGAAGGGAAAGAGGGGGCAGTTGTGGCGATGTGCGAGTATTTGGGGATGTGTGAGGATGTGGGAGTACCACACTGGCTACTCATAAGTTGGAGGGCCCAGCGAAGGTGTTAGACTATTTGGGGGTGAGTGTGGATGTGGGACTAGGACTATTTTGCCTGCCAGGAGATAAAGTATCTAGGCTACAAGAATAGATTGTTGAATTTTGCCCATAGGGCAATCTGGGCCGGGCATTTTGCAGATTGGTAGTATTGCTTTTGAAACGGGGTTGGGGTAAGTAATATTTGGTGAGAGTTAGCAAGCTGACACATGAGGATTTAACCTTGTAGCTACAGTTTTTACAGCAGTTTAATGGAGTCACATTTTGGCAAACAGACTGGGTAGGGCAGGATGAGTTATAGTTGTGTACAGACGCAGCTGCTGGCCTGGGTATGGGAGCATTCTTTGCAGGCAATGGTTTGCAGTGTAGAGGAATGGATGCATGATGTTGCCTTCTTGGAATTGATGCCAATCTGGGTGGCATCAGTGGTGTGGCAGGATCATTTGAGAGGTAGGAGGGCCTGTGTTTAACTCTGACAATATTGCTGTTGTGAGAGTTTTACAAGCTAAGATGGTTAAATCTGCGTGTTTGCTGAGGGTATTGTGTAAATTAGTTCTGTAGAGCTTGTTGATCAATTTTCCTTTTACAAGGGTAAATTTTCTGGGGGTGAGGAATGAGATTGCTGACAGCCTGTCTCATTTTCAATTTTCCAGGTTTTGTCAGGTGGCTCTGATGGCAGCAGGGGATCCCACGGTGGTACCAGATGAGGTTTGGCAGATTGGGCAGCATTGATCAGCAGATTGGTTCTGCAGTCTTGGGTGGTGTCCACCAGGAAGGCTTACAGTAGGGCATTACGTGATTTTGACAGTTTTGTTAGTCAGCTACCAGAGGAGGAATGTGTGGGGTCAGATGAGCTGTTGTTGCGATATTTAGTGGTGATGAGGGCACAGGGCAGGGTGTTGAGGTCGGTGAGAGTGGATTTGACTGCTATTGGAGTATTTGCCCAAATGGCAAGACTGGAGGATTTTACTAAATCCTGGACAGTTGATTGAGTGTTGAAAGGATGGGGCAGGGAGGTATTCCTGAACAGTGATAGGCGATGGATGTTGACAAGGGGAATTCTAAAGGTGTTGTTGCAGGGTTTGGGTAGGATATTTGGTGATTCAGAAGACTATGTAGTGTGGGGAACACTGAATGTATGGATGTACTTCGAAGGTTTTTGGGTGTCGGAGCTATTGGAGTCATTGGTATGGGACGATGTGATGATCGTGCCAGGAGCAGTTCATATTAGGTTAAGGTCATCCAAGACTGATCAAGTGGGAAAAGAGGCAACAATAGTTCTGCGGGGAAGACAGCCAGGAGCTGATGTGTCCAGTGTCATAGGGAAGGAGATTACTTGTGGTTTAAGAAGGTAGATCACATGACTTCATTTTCAGGTCTGTAGGAGATAGAGCTTTAACTGGGGGGCATTTGAATTTAGTCAGGCGATGAGCCTTTTGTAGTATGGGCCTGGAGGGAGATATGTTTTCTATTGATTCTTTTCGTTAGGTAAAGCGTCAAATCTGGCAAAAGGGGGTAGCTCGATCAAGGTCATTAAAAGGGTGGGGCAGTGGTCTTCCAAGGCTTTTTTGGCTTACATTAGATGAGGGCAGCTGTTTATTATTCGTTGTCATTTTTTTTTTTTTTTTAGGGAGTAGGATTCTCATATTGGGCCTGTCTTGCATGTAATGAGCAGCTAGGCAGGCTGCAATTAGGTCTAATGGCACTGATTTGGGATTACATCGATTCAGTTGGAGGGTCATCTGGCGTGGCATTAGAGGGGTGAAGTGGAACCGGTTGCTTTTGGTATTTACGATGTTGCAGAGTCAACTGGGCTTGCCTTGAATTTTGTTGGTACACTTAGCAGGGAATGATTTGGGTGTGATACCAAAGTGGCAGTTAGTATATCAAATATGTGAGGACTTTTTGACTTTAAGGAAGTTTTATCCATCAATATGTTTGGTGTGGTTGGAGATTATTCCTCGATTAGTGTGGAGGGATGTTAGAAAGTTTTTCGCTGTTGAGGAGTGGAAGTTTGTGAACTTTATGCTGTCAAAAGAGTTGGCGGGATGGGGGTGAGTATTATAAGGCACAATGAGTTTGCTGATAGGAATTCTATGTGGTTCAGGGCGGATGGGGTGCATCTTAGTGATTTTGGGATTGAATTATTTAACTTAAATCTGGGGTTGTTTTTGAAGGGTTTGGTTAGTGATTAGAGGGAGTGAGGGGGAACAGCCTGTTAGGCTGGTGGGTGGAGAAGAGGGACAGGCTTGCCTCTCTTCTGTTTCCCCTCTGGTGGATAATTTGTGGAAGCATTTTGTAGTGGTGGAAGAGTGTCAGTGGATGCTGTTTGGACTTGGTTTAGTTTGGAAAGGAGGTGTTGGGTTGAAGGTGAGCAGTGGAATGCTGCCTTGAAAGTGTGAGGATAAGCAAGCAAATGAGGATGTTGTGTTTTCCCAAGAGTGAGTGGTGGTATGCTGCCCTTATGGATGATCATTTAATATTTTCACTTTCCATTGGAATGAAGCCATGGTGGTATGGCGGTAGCATTGTTACCTCACAGCAAGAGGTTCTCCCGTTCGATTCTCGGCTTGGCTTGGGAGTGCATTCTGTGTGGAGTCTGCATGTCCTCCCCGCGGTTGGGTAGCATTTGAAAGACATGCGTGCGTAAATGGGCGTGCCTTCATTGAAGGTTGGGAGTCGACCTGGCACCTCAGCGTTTTGTAAAGATCTACTGCCAATCAATAACGGACCAGAGTTCTGCTGTGGCAACCCCTTACCGGGAAAAAGCTGAAAGACAAACAATAACTTTCCATTGGAATGAAGTTATGTTTAATAAAGTTGATGCAGTTATTACGTTCAAGCAGTAAGGGTCAGCAAAAGTCTTTGGTGTCTGGTTGTTTTATTAAAGTGGAACATGACAAATTGTTTGATAGCTGTTATATTTGTAACTCTGAAGAGAATATTTAGCCATACTTTAATTCTAAAATGAAAATTTTGCAGATGCTGCAGTTTATTAATTTCTAATATTTATTCTGATCTATACTTGATGCTACTTATAAATGACAATATGCTTACAATATGGTTAGATTTTCTTTTAAAGTTACAAGCATATGGGACATGGATACTCATATTTATGTAGCACTTTGGTTGATCTAATAGCAGTAAGGACACAGTAATGACATATAAAATGTTGTAGATGTCAGTCTGCAATTGGAAAGCTTCCAGTTTTTTTTTTTTTTTGTTTTAACATTTACAAAAACAGACATTATGGCATTCCCTAACAACTAAGAATTGCATTAGGTTATGATGTCACAACAATACAAAATTCATATGATCCTCATATTTTCTATCAGTCAAAAAAATCACATATTGTGAAGTAAATGCAAGTAACAAAATTGCCTAATGGGCATGTTGGCCCACTGTGGTACCTGCAAATATAGAACTATATCTTGGAAACCATGTGAAATGTTCTAGAAAATTTTCCAAAGTAACATGATGCACAGCTGAAATACGTCCTTCCACTACCTCCTTCCTAAAAATAGCCTCTGACAGTATTACCCACCCTATCAGAATACTAATCAATAGATCATTACTTGAATCCTATGTTCCCAAACTATGGTGTTCTGCTTTTACTCTTTCACTCCACAAGGGTGGCAAAAATTGTAACATCTCCAATTTCCATCCCATAGCCATCCTCTCCCCTATCTCCAAAATTCTGGAAAAATGTATCCACCTGCAACTCTTACCATTCCCTACCAAGCACCAACTACTCTCCCCTACCCAACACGGCTTCCGTCCAGGACACAGTACCAACTCTGCCCTAATCTCCTTCTTACATTCTGTTAATTCAGCTCGCGACTGCAGTAACATAGTATCCTCTGTTCTGCTAGACTTATCTAAAGCCTTTGATACTATCTCCCATAGTCACCTAGTAAACCACCTGTCTAACCTCAACATCTCCCATAAAACTCTTTCCTGGTTCTCCAGCTACCTTTCTGATAGGTCCCAAGCCGTGAAGTGGGGCCAGGCCACCTCCACTTTCCTCCCAACCCCTGCTGGAGCACCCCAAGGTTCAATTCTTGGCCCTTTGTTATTTAATATCTTTATTAACAACTTCCACAAAGCCATACCTAATACCAAAATTGTGCAATACGCTGATGATTCCACTTTAAGCTGCTATGCCTCTAACCTAAAAGATCTCCAATTTCTAACTCAAACTGTTTTCTCTACCACCAAAAATTGGATGCTACAAAGCCACCTCTCACTAAATGCCAACAAAACTAAGATCCTTCTATTCTCTCCCTCAAAATCCTTCCCTATTGACAAAAACTTATTCCAAATCACCAGCCATAGCAACTCCATTATCGAAGTCGTACCCTCCGCCAAACTTCTTGGTGTAACCATTGATGAACACCTTAAATTTAACAATCACATCCAGCAAAATATCAAGAAAACCCACATAAAACTTGCCTTACTTTATAGAAACAATTGCTTCCTCTCTCCTTCCTCTAGACTAACTCTCGCCACAACCTATCTACTTCCCTCTCTCCTGTATGGAGCTCCTCTCCTCACTAATCTATCTTCCACACTCACCTCCAAATTGGAAGTATGTTACAATAAAATAGCCGGATTCGCCACAAATGCCAAATCCTCCACTCATCACTGCACCTCCCTACACTCACTAAACTGGCTTGAACTCCAAAATCTACTACTCCTTCACCAAATCACCACTGCCCACAAACAATTCTTCCAACCTACTAACTGCCCTGCACTTTCCAATATTCTGCAACTTTACAACCCCCTCAGACCCCTTAGATCTACCCACCAAAACTTGATCACCATCCATAAACCCAAGCGCCCTGCTGGCCAGCTTCTGCTATCTTATTCCCTAGCTAAAAAATGGAATGCTCTGCCCCCCACACTGAGGACCTGTGAAAATCTTAAAAATTTCAAAACTCAACTTCATTCCTATCTCTATCTAAACAGGAAATGCAATTGTAACCCCCCCATTCCTCTCAATCTCTCCTTTCCCCTTTGTCCTGACTAACCTTTCTACCTTCCTAACCTCAATTTAATTTGTTAATGTAACCAATCAGCAAAATCTAGCCATGATACTATATGCCTATTTACACCTGAATCTATACTGTTTATTTGTTTTCTCACTCCTGTAAATGCCTCCTGTTGCTTGCATTACTAACTTCATTTGTAATTAAGCATGTTATCAAACTTTAATGCGGAGCTCTATTGCCCGAGCCCCCTCCAAATGTATTAATGTACTTAAACTTTGTATTGTGTAGCTTTTTCTTTCCACTGAAAGTAGGCTCACTTAGCCCAGTGTACTGAATTGTAAATATTTTTTTTCTGTTTTCTATTTTAGAATGCTACCTGTTTTGTAATCCTTAATTTCTTTGTTAATTAATCTTGAAATTCTGTTTTGTGGAGCTTTTCTCCACTCCACTGAAAATGGGCTCCCCAGGCCCAGTGGACCTCCCCGGTCATCAAACTGGAATAAATAAATAAATACTGAATGTCCTTAACTAGTAACTTCAGGTATAAAGACACGCTCACTGTAATGTTGTATATTTTCTTTGCATACTAACCTACATTTGTAGGGAGCAATTTGACTTTACTGAGTAAAAAAATAACTTTTCTTAACAATTGTGTGATATTTTTAACTTTTGATGTATTAAGAATTCACTACAGATAAATTGTCAGCATACATTGCATTCTTCGCCTGGAACAAAAGTCATATACTCATCCCATATAGAAATCGACCATAATATATGTCATGTTATAAAAATACAATGCCTTTAAATCAGGCATTTATCTATATATGTTTGTATGTATAACATGCCATATTTTATTGAAAGTTCCTAGTAGAAATTTTTTAGAAATTGTATTTGGTTACACAAGTATAAAACTCACCTAAGCGCCTTTCTTCCCTAAAGGACTGAAATGCTGGTGTCATCCTGGCCATATTGTTATGATCAGGAGGAGTACTGAGATGGTATTTTTCCACGGACAAAAGAGACTCATATTTTTGAGAAATGTATATGATTTTTTATTTCTGGTATAATGCCAACTTACTAAAGATATATCCTGATATGTATTGTATTTTATAACCTGATGGGAAGTAATATACTTATCACTAATGGAAAACAACTGTAATGCAGCATGTCAAACTAAATTAGTGAAACTCGTAAGAATTTGGATTTGGTAGCTGTGAATAAGTGCAATTCCATTCTTAAGTATGTATTTGCAGTTTAGCCCAAATATATTGTCATGGCTACTGTGCAAAGCTCTGATAAGAAACTCTTTTCAGTGACAATAAATGGTTGCATTCTATAAAAATGCATATAGTTTTACTTCTGACGTAATGGCAAATTAATACTGGCATATTCAAAATTGGAACTGCATCCTTCATCCTAAGAAGCTGTATACCTACCAATAATGGAAACATTGTACTGAACAACATGCTAGATTGTCAAAGCAAAATGTGTGCAAAATACTGCATTAGGTAACAATTTATAATGAGCTGTATAATCTCATTTTGGCATTTCTTCACACAATTAAAAAATATATATATATATATATATATATATATATATATATATATATATTCATAAATCAGATGCATCATTCGACCATTAGAACTTAAATGTGGCTCATAACTGAAGTTGAGTGATATTGCCATGGTTACTACAGGCAGTTTTGGTGGTGGCACATTTCTAGTGACAGGACATATGATTTCTACATCTGATCCATCCTGGACATACATTATATTTCCCAACCTCAAGACAGGTCAAATACCTATCTCTAAAGGAATATGATGCAACATGCCACAGTTAACATACTAATACCTGTAGAGCCCTGCATTTGGTATATCTGTATAAAAGACCATACATTTTACATCCTTTGACAGATCTTTGTAACATTTTCCAAAAATGACACTTGCATGTTCAGGTAAAAGATTCATCTAAGACTGCAACTCAGCCCTTAATGATATAAATGCAGCTCAGTGCCTGACTTAGTCCAGCTAGTCTGCCATGTCAGTACATGAAGTTCTGGATTTAAAAAATTCCCTTTTCTAGAGAAATAGGTATTTGCATGCTTCCTATATATGCAAAAGGAAAAATAAAGATATATTTGCTGCATGTATTGGTTCTCCACCATAGCAGACATTAAGTGTAAATGTCAATCTGTGATCTTGACAGTACATGCCTCTGTATAGGAGATATTTCAATATTTCTTTGACATTATGTAGCAAAACTATTAAAGAATTATTCCCATGGACACTGGAGTATAGACTGTCCTAAGACTGCCATTCTTTCCTTACGGATTTGCATGCATTGTGGCACTGAATCCGCGTGGAACAGTTTGCTATGTTCGGTAAAGGAATTTTGGTTAGTGGTGTCTTTCAGAGACAGAAAACAAACAATTTCAGTAAAGTTATACATCATCTAAACTCTCATTTAATGCTAACTTAGAACAGATATTTGTATGCCTGCAATGTACTACATCCCTTTCTCCCAAAACAAGTTATATAGTCATACACAACAGAATAGAAATACAATACAACGGGGGGGGGGGGTTGATACATTAAAAAGGCCATATGGGCCTATCTGTGGTGCCTATGTATAAAGGGTGTTGTTTAGGAAACAGTATAAATGGACAATAAAACTAACTAGATATTCATGTGCAAACTCTGCTTAGTATGCAATTTTAGATGTATACATGGTAGAATATTTGTGTCTTCTACTTCGGAGTATCTGTTCACAGTTCCCAGGCATGTTTTCCTTTTTTTCTGATTATATACTTTAAATGTTTAAAGCATCCCATTAACAGATAGTGGTATAGCAGCACAATACATCTGTGATTTTAAAGATTACGTATCTTTTAGTGAGGAAAAGAATGTGCGTGTTTGTTCCGAACAAATGACATAGGAAACAGGTGAGCTTTGAAATTGCAACAAAAATTATAATTCCAAAAGCCAAAGCATGAGCTGTGTCTTTGCTTTCTTTACAATATTTCACAAAATAACAGTTGGTGTCCTTTTATATACATTCAGTCTTAGTCTAATATGCCTCTTTTGACAGGATACATGTCATTTGACTCATCATGTCAGCTGTTTACAAATAAAGGTGTGTTTGTTTATTTAGTTTTGTCGGCAAATAACCCCTCGGCCATGTACTGATATAGGTATACTGCCTCTGCTAAGCCTGTTCAATAATTATGCAAGCTTGATTGTGATCAAGTGATAGAAATCAGGTAAAAAAAGCGTATTCCATATTAGTCTTCATATACACACAAACACACACACACACACACACGCACAATCAGACACACACGCACAATCAGACACACACACACACACACACACACACACACGCACAATCAGACACACACGCACAATCAGACACACACACACACACACACACACACACACACACACACACACACACACACACACTCTCACACAAAGAACCAGATTCTGACACCTCTGACATTTAATTACTATCATTATTTGATCATCACCCATCCACAAATCACCATATTTCAAAAAAAAGTATAGCTCATTACTGTTTTACCATGTGTAGCATATAATGTTAACCCTGTCAACAGTGTCCACAAGCGTTATCTGGTGTTCTGCTAACACTGTTCTGCATTAATTCTAACCAAAAAGACAGACAAATATATCCAGGCTTTTTTCCACTCCTGTCAATTCCACGTTGATTACACAAACACTTCCATAGCTTGCGTTCAGGCAAATGGCCCAGGCCCAAATCCATCCCGCCCAACAAAAACTGCTCCAACACAAATGTCAGAACATAACACCCCCGCTATCTTTATCCCTGGGCAAATCAACAACAGCAGCAAAACCAACCATCTTTTAATAATAAATATTAATATTAGAAGTATCAAAAATAAAATACCTGAACTCCAGGGCACAATAGCACACTACTCCCCAGTCATAGTTGCTTTAACAGAAACTTGGCTAAATAAAAACATAGCTAACTCAGAAGTTCTCCCTACCGGCTACAATATCATTAGACAAGACAGACCACTTTGTAAAGGGGGTGGAACTTCCTTACTGTATAAGTCCAACTTAACTGTACGTCAATTACCAAACACCTACACCTCCTCCAATAATCGGGACATACTTATCTCACAACTTCAACTTCACCCTAAAAAGGTCATCACCACAATTGTGATCTATATTCCATCTGGTAATACACCTGCTAGCCTTGAAGACTTCTTATGCTGGTGTTCTTCCACATATTCTCAAGAAACCCTTATTCTGGGGGATTTCAACCTAGATTGGGTCACCTGTATATCAGAACCAAGTAATCTAATAAATCTCCATGGCTACCAGCAGCTAGTCCAAATTACAACTAGATGTGATACAAATTCTAAAAGGGAATCCATCCTTGACCGGGTCCTAACTAACAACCCCACATTGTACCCCCACACAGGCAGTCTCCCAGACACCTTAAGAGACCACAACATAATATACCTTATATGTAGTAGAACAAGCATATGCAAAACCACTAACTATAAATCCAATAGAAACACAAAAAGATTCTCTTCTGAGGTGCTCAATACTTTACTCTGTAACTGTGACTGGACCCCCCCTAAAAACCCTAGCACTTGACCAGTCTGTAGCATATTTCAACAAAACATTTCTCAACACCTAGACACTGATGTGCCATTGCGCAAAATCAAGATTAGAACCTCTACAAACCCCTGGCTCAATAAAGAAACCAAACAAATCCTCAAGTCCGGAGACACTGCCTGGACTTACTATCAAAAAAACAAAGAAACACAAAGCTTAACTAAGTACCAAGAACTGCGCAACCATGCAAAAAAATGCATTAGACTGGACAAAAAAATCCTACTACACGACATTACAAACTAAATACCAACACAACCCCCAAAATATTTGGAAAAATGTAAACCAGTTACTAAAACCCACCCAAAAGGCTACCCCCAAACCAACCACCCCTCCCATCAAAACACAATTCAACTCCCACTTTGTGAACTCAACTCTATCCTTAGTATCACAGGACAGTTCCAACCTCACTATCCCCCCTAACACAAATAACACTAATACAAGCTGTACCCTCAAAACAGTTTCCAACACTTCAATCAAAAGCATGCTCTCCAAACTAAAAACCTCATCAACAGCAGCTGATCTACTCCCCAACTATTTCTTGAAACACACAGCAGATGCTATTGCTATCCCGATCTCCACTCTCATAAACGGATCAATTATTGAAAACTATGTACCCAAACTGTGGAAAATATTCTATGTTACACCCATACATAAAGGCGGGACCTCCACTGAACTTAATAACTACAGAACCATTGCTTTACTCTCCCCCCTGGCCAAAATCCTAGAAAAATGCATCCATACCCAGGTGCTAAAATATCTTCTAGATAGCAACATCCTGTCACCTACTCAATATGGTTTCAGACCTGACCATAGTACCACTACAGCCCTCCTCTGCTTCACAGACAAAACCATCTCAAAAACAAAGGCCTGCAGGTGTTAACTCTTTTTTTGTATATGTCCAAAGCATTTGACGCAGTCTTGCACCAAATCCTGATAAACAAACTAAACCAATATCCCCTATCAAATTCCACTCTTACCTGGTTCCAAAGCTACTTAACTGACAGGTACCAAGCTGTGAAATGGGAAAATTCTCTCTCTCCTCAGCTTCCCATAACTATAGGAGTCCCCACAGGGTTCTATCTTAGGACCACTACTATTCACAATCTTCACAAATGACCTCCATACCTCCACACAGCATACATCTATCATTCAGTATGCAGATGATACTACCTTAATCTGTGCTGCACAAAACATTCCCACCCTCCTGCAAACAACTCAACTAGCATTCTCTGATGTTGAAAATTATCTTACCAAAGCCCAACTTATCCTCAATCCAAAGAAAACTCAGCTTATGATTATAACCAGTTCTAACAAAAACACTGATAACAATCAATTCACTATCTATTCCACAAATGCTACTCCAATCGCTTCAGCGGCACAGGCTAAGCTATTGGGAATAACCATAGACTTCCACCTAAAATATGATAGTCATCTCAACTTAACTATTAAAAAAAGTACATGCCAAATTGGGATCACTCTACCATATCAAACCATTTCTTACCAACAACATAAATTCAGCCATTGCTCGCTCCCAACTTCTATCTACTCTATGCATCTCCCATTCTGACTTATCTCAACAAAACTGAACTAAGCAAAATGGAAGCCTGCTATAACAGAATTGCCCACTTTGCTGAAAATTGCTCATATAGAACTCATCACTGTACTGCTTTGAGATAGCTCCACTGGCTTGAACTGCCCAACCTCCTAACCTACAATCAGCTCTACCTCTGTCATTCTGTTACCTCCCAAATAAGTGTCCTGCCCTCAAAAACCTAGTACAACTTCACTCAGCCAAAAGGCCTTTTAGAACATCAAGCAAACTACTACTAGAAGTCACCAACAGCTACAATAGCTTTAGAGAAACACTATATAATAGTTCAGTGGCTAAAACATGGAACTCTCTCCCCACTAGCAAACAAAACACATCGTCCAAAGCCTCCTTTAAAAACCTCATTAGACAACATCTCAAGCAAAGTTGGCAGTGCCATGACTGCTCCCCAGGCTAGTGAAAGAGGATAAGGTACACATACTAAACCTGGAATACTTGATGATAGTTTTCACTCTTACTCACAAACACTGGCTAAGGTACAATGCATGTACTGCACCTGTGTACTATGTATGTATTCTACCTATGTTCCAAATTTCAGCTGTACACCACAAATCTATTAATTACGTTTATTTTTAAATTAATATTTTCTTGTTTGTTCTCTCCACTGTAACTCTTGATGTGCTGTATACCACTGTAAAAACATGTCTATTGTAATGTGTGTGTATACTGATCATGTCTAAATATCTAAATATATCTGTAATTTTCTATGTGGAGCTTTTCTCCCTGGGCCTCTGCTGAAAAAGGACCTTTTTGGCTCAGTCAGACACCCCTGGTTAACAAATGTAAAATAAAATAAAAATAAAAAATAAAAAAATAAATAAATTGATGTATGCACTTATCAACAGGACATGGCTATAATATTTATGACATTTGCTACGTGGAAAAAATGGAGTTGACATGCTAAAGCATGGTAGTCTGACATCTGGTTTTCCCTTTCATTTGCAGTTACTTCTAATTTGATTATTTGGGATAATAATTTCATTAATGCAATAACTCTATTAGCAAATTTTTTAACCCTAAGATGAACTTTTTTTAATCATAATTTTTACAATTTTAAAATACAGGAAAATCAATTTATTTCAGTGTCAGATATGTTGGCATTGTCATCAAGTGCTGTTGTAACTCATTAGCCATAGTAAAACTGTCAATGCTAGATTGGCAACGTAAATATAGCAATGTCTTTGTAATAACTGCAGTACTTTGTGCAGGGTTGTATGCAATATCTGAATGATCTGTGTCAACAGGACAGCCACCAACATATATTGTTTCAAAGACCAACAATTGCATCACATATATTTGTCTGCATGTATTTTGAATTAACTCTGTATTAATAATATCTTCAGCTTTATAAATGCTTTTGTGTTTATTTAAATATGTTGCAGGACTACATAATTTTTCTGCCAATTTTTGTTTGAAATTCCTGCTGTGTACCCATTTTATATACATATACAGTTGAGTACATTATCTTCCTCACCTGAAGAAAAGAGGAGTATATCAGTGTGGGACTACTTTACAAAAATTAAATTTCACTTACACGAAACTCATAACATGGAGAGGAAAAGGCCGACAGCACCAGAACACTGATGTCCCGGAACACCGACTTACCACTCCAGGTAAGTAACTGCTTGGCCATCGTAAGCAAAAACGTAAACTGAAGAAAACCAAACCCACCCACGTTGGGGCCTTCACTCTCCCAGCCTGCTATGTGGGAGCTGCACTTCCCAACTAAATATACCAACTCCGAGATCGCACTACCTTGGGGGTACGGAGCAAAGTTCAATAGGATGGTGGTTACTTACCTGGAGTGGAAAGTCGATGTTCCGAGATGTCGGTGTTGTGCAGTTCTTGTCCTTTTCATCTCAGCATTTTAAAAGTTGGGTAAGTAAACATTTGAGTTTCCAAAGGGGACCCATCAGTGTATCTATGTACCGCTCCATCAACAAAAGAGAATGGGAGATGGGAGAGTCTCTAATGAAGTCTGCTTCCATTCCCTAATGACAGACATGGTGGATTATTTACCTCTTCTCTGACATTACTACCGAACTGCATATATTTTCTTATTATGTTTCCGTATAACAAGACCTATATGGTAATGTTATTGTCATCTCCTCTTACATGAGAATGTTAAAGCCGTATGATAGCAAAAGTCACTTTCTCATCAGTGTTGAAGGCTTCCATTATGGAAATATAGCATTTCTAGGAATGCCAATTACAGGACGATCAGAAACTACTGATTCCCAACCTGGGCTGGAAATAAGGAATGGGGACTTCACAGTCAAGAGAAAAAATGGCAGAACAAAAGACCATATTCTTTACAGTCTAAAGCTCTCTTCTGCATACCTAAGTTGTGAGGCAAAACAGAGCATTTTTTTATTTAGCAATCAGCCCCTTCATGTTCCTACATTCCACTAGATTACAGTTAAATCATGAACCATCACCTAATTCTGCATTTGGAAGGATATGAGACTTTGATCACAACTGGAATATGCATTGTGTTCTCTGAGATTCTTTTTACTTGATTTTTTGTTCTGCTGTTTAACTGCGACTGTGCCCCCACAACTTAATAAAGATACGTGAGTGATTTTCTTCAGCAGAATTCCCAAGCATAATGAAAAATTGTGCCAAGATGAAAAAAAAAATAGAAAAGCAATTTAAGTTTAAATAAACCAGAGTCTGCAATTAAGTCAGATAAACCAAAATAATTTGGCTGCACAAGATTTAAATTTGGAACCACATCTAGCTTTCTTAATGCCTTGCTTGTTCCAAAGGGAAACTGCAGAATTATTTATTAGCTTTGTAAGTAAAATGTTAATTTATGAGAAACCTCTGACAACACTGAGTTGCATATGTATCAGAAAAAATAAGTTGCTTGAGCTAGTGAGATAACAAAAGAGGACCTTGTTGTATTATGTGTGGCATGTGTGTGTGTGTGTGTGTGTGTGTGTGTGTGTGTGTGTGTGTGTGTGTGTGTGTGTGTGTGTGTATGTGTGTGTGTGTGTATATGTGTGTGTGTGTGTGTGTGTGTGTGTGTGTGTGCGTGCGTGCGTGTGTTTGTGTGTGTGTGTGTGTGTGCGTGTGTGCGTGTGCGTGTGTGTTTGTGTGTGTGTGTGTGTGTGTGTGTGCGTGTGTGTGTGTGTATGTGTGTGTGTGTGTATGTGTGTGTGTGTGTGTGTGTGTGTGTGTGTGTCGTTGTGCGTGCGTGCATGCGCGCGTGCGTGTGTGTGCGTGTGTGTGTGTGTGTGTGCGTGTGTGTGTGTGTGCGTATGTGTGTGTGTGTGTGTGTGTGTGTGTGTGTGTGTGTGTGTGTGTGTGTGTGTGTGCGTGCGTGTGTTTTGTCGTGGAGCACATTTTTTTTTATCTTTCCATTCTTTTGGCCTATTCAGTATTCAGATTCACGGCAGATTGTCTCATTCCTACTAAATCTAACACACCCATTTCTGAAAGCAGTGACATCTTGCATTTTCTCTGCTGCTGAGTATTACGCATCAATTAGCAAAATATATTGCATGATAATACAGGGCTAAAACTGTGTGCTGATTTTGCAGTAGACAGAGGAATTTTCAGAAATTAATTTTCCTTTTGACTTCTGTCACCAGTTCTAACTTCATAAGTATAACCTACAAATTCCTGAAACAGAAAATCATTTAGACTTCTGCTTTTTCTCAGTTAGCAGTCACCGCAGCAGATCACTTGTCTGCTCATGACTGGCAGTGGAGTTTTACAGTGTCATGTTGCCAGCTGCACCCAACCTTCCACAGAAGGCATACACACACACACAATTTAGAGTGTCCAATCCACCTACAGCATGTCTTTGGGATGTGGGAGGAAACAGCCCACACACCCACAGGGAGGACATGCAGACTCCACACAGAAGGCACCCCAGCTGAGGATCAAACCAGACAACTTCTTGCTGTGAGGTGACAACACTAACCGCTGCACCATCACAGCCACCTAGAAAATCATTTAAACTGAAAGAAAGAAAAGAAAAACTGCACAAACATCCTAAAATCTAATCACCTGAAATAATCTTTTTGCCTCTAACCACCAACATTTGTGCCTTGCTAAATATTTTCATTAAATACAACTGCTTTATTATTCCACAAATCACAAAATATAAATATCTTGACCTCATTCTTGACCCAACACTTCCTTTTTTATTACACATAGATAATACAATAGATAAAGAAATTTCTGAACTAAAACTCTGCTATAAGATATCTCATCTGCTTTCTCAGTAACTTAGTTTGCAATGGCCAAAAATGTTGTCCACCACAAATTAGAATACAGCCTTCCATGCCTTCCCCTTAACTCAATGTTCAGTATCCAAAAACTGCAAATAGCAAGAAACAAAACCTGCAGATTTGCTATGCTGGCAGACTCCAAGCCACACCATTAACATATCTTAAGGAGATTTGTTTGGCTACTTATCACAGTAAGAGCTACTTTATTAGGTACTCTCCTCTTCGACATGAAAGTTATTGCCCATAGTTGCAAAGGAAACATACCATTAGAGAAAAATAACATACTCCTGTAGAAAAAAAAAATTGGGATAACATTTTGACCCATAACAAACCATATTTTATATTGGAGCAAGCCTTTTCCAGAGTGGGCCCTGCTTTTTGTAAGAAACTTCCTTCTGAGGTGAGTAGGCTGAGTCTATTCTCATAGAATTCAAGCAGGCATTCTCTGTACATCTTCACAAAAAGACTGAATGCAAATGTTTAAAGGACAATGGATTAGTGATACACTTTGCCGTGGTTCATTCCTCTTAAGAATTGGTCAACCTCTCAGCTGCACTGTTGTACCTACTGCATTAAGATGGACTTTGTAAATATGTGCACAGTTGATAGCACTTGTCGCACTAAGCCATACTTGATAAATATGTACACAGACTATAGTCAGTACTTCAGACGACCTTTAGAATAATATGCCTTTTATATCCCTTACCCATGTGTATAATGCTGATTTTCCTCCAAGTCAAATCACTTAACCTACTCTTTATATTTTATCTTTACAATGTCTGGCTTCTGCTTGTACCAGTGCATAATTTCTGCTTATGCATATACCAATATAGGTAAATATTTTGTGTACACTGTTTTACAGCACTATACCCAGGTCGTGGCTGAAAAAGGGTGTTGTAGCAGTCCAGTCCTCCTACCCAGCTATCAACTAATTAACTAGCTAACTAAGTAACTAACTAAATGAGTAAAAAATAAGTAAATCGTGAATTTGATTTACAGTATTATGTTCCATCATACAAGGGTATGAGTAATTACTGGTTTACTTGTTGTGGGGAGCACTGATTGGTCATGTGGATGAAGTAAAGTAACCAAAGTACAGGACACTACATCATGACTAAATAAACAAATTACCCGCAGCCCTGCTACTGTGTATCACTTTTTTATAATGACATTATTTAAGAAATGTCTTATCATTTCTAAAATATGCCCACTATATATCTCATAATCTTTTACTTTTTTATGTATTTGCTTGTGCCGACAGAAGTCAACAGAAATGCTTTTAGCAAATATTGTAAAAAGGCTGCTTACAATCATAGCAACACATTTGCAGTGCATTGTTAGAAGGCCTTTTCTGCTAGTGTCAGTGTGGCTGTGATCATTTATAGCATTAGAAACACTATGTCAGTTATGCCTACCTTTTTGTTTTATTTATTATTTCAAGAGGGAGGGCTGATTTAAATTTAAATGTCTGTTTTAGAAATGTTTCACAAGTTAGTGCCAATTCAGAAGTCTATAGATATATACTAAGAAACCATTCTGATTTTTATTTTATGCAGCTATACATCTTGAAGGGATAAAAACTTTTATGTCTAGTTTGTTGTGCAATGTACTCCATTAGGGGTTAAAACCTTGGCTCTTTATAGCAGATATTTTGCAGGAATGCAGTCTTAGTGCTTTCCCACTCTCCTTTGTTTATTCTAACTTGCAAATTATGCAACACAAGAGGAGAGAAATGGTCTGCTCAGAATTCAGGGATTCACGTCTCACCAATGTGGTGGAGGTTTTGTGTTAAATGCAGGTAAGCTGTGGTGTGTAGGGCAATACCTTAGGTTGCAGGGGCTTGCTCTGCATAAAACCAGGTTCATTACAATTCATAATCAGATTTAATTACTATTTTTACATTTTACAAAGCTTTGATTTTCAACAGTTCTGTTCAGGATTTTTTAACGTGTAACCATTACTGTTTATGGCCATCTCAGCTATTTTCAGTAGATGAAGATGTATATGAAACATTCTGAGTAACATTCTCTCACATATAGTATGAGAGTCATGGATCATTGTGGAACTGAAATCTGTGTATCTTAAACATGCAGGATTCATTAACTTTTCTAAGCCTTAACGTATATGATAGTATAAGAAACAGTCATGCCACCCCACAGGAAAACAATATGTTGCTCAAAATGGTATCTCAGACATGAATTATACCACAGTATAAAGAAAGAAATTCTTGATTTCAACAATTGGCTAAGTTTCTGGTGTCATTCAAAGGGGGTCCAGTGTCTGTCCACCTGGGATGACATGCTCGACAAGCCACGCTGCTACGCTAGAGACAGCTTGCACCTGTCACCCTTAGGCTTTCGAATACTGGCCAAGGCTCTTGCCACCCCCATAGTGCCTTTCTTAGGCAAGGCTCAAAAGATAAACCTACCGCAGTAAATAGCACAAGTAACAGAAAACTGAGGGTAATACTACTCAATGCCAGAAGTCTAAACCTCAAAATGCACGTATTCGAGGCACTCCTCAGTATGGAGAAAATTGATATATGTGCAGTAACAGAAACCTGGTTTAAGGCTCCAGAGAGCACCCCAGCACTACCAGGCTACAACTCACACCATACATTTCGACCACAGAACCCGAACTGAAATACAAAAGGTGGGGGCGTATCCATATTCATCAAGGATACCCACACTTCCAGGTTAGTGGCACAGCACAATGCTTCAGAGATCATCCACATGCAACTAACAACGGGCAAAACTGCAATTCAAATTGTAGCTTGCTACAGATTACCCACCATGTCCCAGGACCACCATTCCACATTTCTGGAAATACTGGAAACATAAAGGTCCTACCAAACACCTTAATATTGGGTGATTTCAATTACCCAAACATTAACTGGGAGAACTACTCAAGTAGTAACTCCCTTGCCCAACATTTCCTAGAATTTATAAACTCAAATGCCCTGGTTCAACTGATCAACACTCCCACCAGTATTGACAACACATTGGACATGGTCATCACCAACATGGGTGACCGGTGTTTCACACCAGAGGTCAACCCTTCGCTGGTTAGATCTGACCATAAACAAATCACTTTGGATATCCACATTCCGCCCCCACTCCCAGACAAGGAAACCACTGTGAAAAACTTTTCAAAAGCAAACTTCACATTACTTAAGACTGAGGTGGAAAGTTTCAAAGCCCCCATGCTAAAGGATAATGCTTTCCAAGCTGCAAAATCCTTTACTAATGCATTCTATGGGCACCTACAAGAATGCATGGATCGTGCTATCCCAAGCAAAACCAAGACTCACTCCTCCAAGAAAAGGAAACCAGTCTGGTGGACTCCTGCCATAAACAAGCTATACAATAGAAGGAGGAAACTAGTACAGAAAAGAGTAAAATCCCAAGAAGGGAAGACATCCCTGACCAGTATCAGCAAGAAACTATGATCCCTCATTAAATCATCCCAGGCAAGTTTCAAAAGAAAAATTGCCAAGGACTCTAAAGATAACCACAAAGCATTCTTTAGCTATGTCAAGAATCTAAGTGGCAATGCTCAGATCTGCTCAGAGTTAGTGCAGAATAGCACAAAATACACTAAACCGACCGATATCGCCAACATCCTGGCAGACACGTTCAGTGCAAACGTCACCCCCCTCTCACCCCCAAAATGGCCCCTAACCATACCGGAAGAATGTAGAGTCCCTAAAATCACAGACACTCAGGTTAAAACAGCCCTCTCTCAATCCAAAAACACAGCATCAATAAGACTGGACGGTGTTCCAGGCTGTGTTTCTACGTAAACTCAAAGACGAACTAACCCCTCACCTAAACAGACTGTTCAAACTCAGCCTCTCCACAGGTTACATACCCATAGAGTGGTGCACAGCAAAGGTTATTCTGCTTCACAAAGATGGAGCCACAACAGACCCTGGGAACTAGGCCCTGGCCTGACTAGCTTGTTCAGCAAGGCTATGGAGCACATCATCATGGAACTCATTAACAGAGACATTGTGAACCTCCAAACACTGGACCCTACCCAGTTCGTCTTTGTTAAGGGCAGATCATGCCTCCTAAACCTGGTGGACTTCTTTGAGAAAGATACCAAAGCTATAGACGAGGGAAAGGTGGTACACACAGCCTACCTAGACCTCGCAAAGGCCTTCAACAGCATTCCCCATTCTGGTGTTATAGACAAGCTCACCAGCCTGAACATAAACCCCTACTTCACAAGATGGGTTACCAGCTGGCTCATGGACAGAACCCACAAGGTGAGAGTTGTGGGAGCTAGGTCCAACTCTAAACCGGATGCAAGTGGCATTCCCCAGGGCTCAGTCCTAGGACCCCTCCTGTTTGGCATATACTTCTCAGAGGTACGGGCAAGCACAGGAGGACTATGGCTGACCAAGTTTGCAGATGACTGCAAACTAGGGGCTATAATTGACTATCTGGCTGACACAGACATCCTCCAAAAAGGTCTCACTGAGATGGATACCTGGTGTCAAAATCATGGCCTCAAGCTCAATGCCAAAAAGTGCATAGTCATCCCCTTTGGAAAAAATAAAGTACCCACAAACTACCACATAGGTGGTAATCCCCTAAATACGGAAGACGTAATAAGGGATCTGGGGACCCAAGTAGATAGCAATCTCACCTTTGATAATCACATTGCCAAAGTGATTAAAAAATCCTTCTATGTGGCCCACCTAATCACAAAAGGGTTCGCATCTAGAACAAAAGAGGTTATTGTGCCCCTCTACTCATTACTCATCAGACTCATCATAGAGTACAACGCCCCATTTGGGATGTACCTTACAAGACACCTGCAACAGCTGGAAAGTCCAAAGAAGTACCTCACCAAGAGGATCACTGGCCTCAAACAGATGCCCTATGTAGCTTGACTAAAGAAACTCTAGTTGCACATGGCTGCATACCACCTACTCAGTGGTGATCTCTGCCTGACATACAAGGCCATGTCCAACCCAGAATTGATGGACATGCTCCACCTAAAAAGAAAAGCTTATCCCCACGAGCCACACGCTCTAGGGATCTAAACCTCACCACAACAATAAATAGGATGTGCTGGATGGATAGATTCCTGTCCCAGAAACTTTCCATGCTTTGGAACAAGATTCCAATCTACATTAGGCAGAACTCCTCATTAACACTCTTCAAAAGAAACCTTGATGAGTGGATGGGAAACAGAAAGTTTACCTCGGGGATCACTTCAATGGCTCTGCTGGACAGAGGCACAGGGAACTAATCTAAGGGGGCAGCGAAAGCCAACACATTCTGGCTAGGCTTATAAATGCCTTCGGGCAGATAGCCTAGTACCTTCCTATGAACCTATACACACTATCACCATTAAGCTTGTATGATATTTAAGGTTAGGCCTGCTGCTGCAGTAAGCATCCTTTGAGACAAGGGACTAGAGCACAATAACTCATGCCAAGAAGAAAGCTGATTCTATGACAAGCCTACGATCTACTATTGTAAATGCATCTAACCAGCAATCATGGACCAGATATTGTTCAATGTGACTACATGAGACTACAGAAGGACTACATTTGCAATCAGTAGAATATGGCTGGTTATTAGTAATGCAGTTGTGCTTAAATGTAAACATGAGTGCATAAAACAAGACATGTCATTATTTGTATTCTGTAATAAGATAAAATAGAATTGAGTGGGTACCTTAGTATATGCACCTAGATCATATCCCAGCCAGTGATTCAATAAAAAGTTAGCACATGCAATGAGTACAATTCACATACAGATAGGCCAGTGACTGGATATGAAATGTTGAAAGACAGTCATTTGTACTTGGATGTGAAGCATACTTCTCAAGTGTACCTCATTATGAGGAGCGTTCCTCATTTTCAGTTTTAAACGGTCTGTATTCCTCTTTGTTCCACATTGAAGGTAATTGTTACACATTCAGTGGAAAGAATTTTGTTTTAATCCAATATGTATACTAAATAATGCTGAATCATATCATGTCATCAAAAGAACTTTTTGTAAGTATGATGTACAAAGCAATGAGCTTCTTAGTTAAAGTAGTTAGTAAGCTACTAATAAGTGTTCTACATCTTGTCCATTTTTTCCACACTATAAGAAAAAAATGTTCCATATGTTGGAGATGTAAAGGTGGGAGCTGTGATGTAAAGAGCTCTTTCTGGCAAAATGTTTAATGCTTTCACCATTTCCCCACAATTTTGGGATATTAGTCTTTGTTATGTTGACGTTTGCTGCATCTCTGGCAATACTTGTATGCTAAGATCTTTTTCTCCCAGCTGCGAGGCAGTTTGAACTTGTGTCAAGACAAGAGCCCTGTTGCAGCTATAAAGATGTGCCTAGACATTTTGTGCCAGAGAACCAATAAGTCTGATTAATGTAATCACCCTAATGTTTTCAGCTAACATGAAGCAGTCTCATCTGTCTCTTTTCTGTCTTCCATGACACAGCATCTCCATGGTCTCTTAAATACATTTACTAACTTTTCCCAAAACCAAATCTGCAGAGTAGGTACCATGGTGTTTTCTTATAAGCCACAGGAAACAGCTTCTTTAAAACTCCTTATCTGAAGCTGTTTCACATTACTTCCCATGGTGATTCTGCCTCCTCATTCCTGCCTCATACAGCCATATTGGATTGGTCACATGTCCCATCTGCATTGTGTTTTCCATACTTATCAGGCTCATCAGCCATCATTATGTGAAATGACCTCTCTCAGCACGGAACCATTGTATAAAACCCATATGGATGGACTGTATTTGAATGGCTGCAGGGCTAATGCCAAGTTTAACATTAGAATCTTTCTGTTTATGTCTATACAGTCACTGAAGAAGGGCATGGCCTCTCATTCCTAGCAAATACTATTTGAGAGTGATGAGGGACACTTTGACTGCTAGATAATCCCATTCTTTTACTGAGTATATGTGATACTGAGTTTCTGGATAATAAAGACAGAATGTTCCTCACTCTCCACTACCTGGGACAACACTGCAACTCTACCCACTTCATCAGTATTAGTGTATGCTAGGAACCATTTGGAACAATCAGGGGCTATCACAGTATACCTTTCAGTTTTCTAAAGGCAAATTTGGCTTTATTTGACTGTTGCAATTTTAACAGCGCTTGTGTGACCAGGACAAATTTGCAGTAATAGCTGTCCTGACCTAAGAATGATTTTAACCTTCCTCTTTGTACTTGACACAGGCTAGTTCTGGACTTCATTAGCTTTGTCAGCTTGGGAGTTCACAGTCCTTTTACCTACGCTAAACCCTAAATAACAGGATACCACCATACCTAGGTTTCATTTACTTCAGTTAGCTGTCAACCTAGCATAGTACAAAAAAAAAATTCTGAATGGCTCAGAATTTCTGGAGAAGACTTCCCAGTTTTCAGAGAGTATCATAAACTGTCTAAGTAAGTTGCAGCATATTTTGTGTTAGGTCTTAGAATCTTTTCCTTCATCTCTTAGAAGTTTAAAGTTGTTCTGTAGGCAGAAACAGGCAGGACTCTGTAGTGGAAGAGTGTTTCATGTGAAGAAAATGTATTTTCCATAGTATTTGGAGATAACCACCTTACTCTAAATAGACTGTTACTCTATGTTTTTGGTGGCAAAGCTGTCACATACAGATACTGATGTCTCCAAACAGGTTGCCAATAGCACACAGTACACCTACTACAGAGCAAACTCATAAACACATACATGCTGAGTCTCTTAAATGTGATCTGCCCAAACCTCAAAGGCCTCTCAGATGTTTTTCTCAGCATCTTCCAAACACTATAGAGACAGAACTCCCCAGGGCACATACAACCACATCTCAATATGTTTCAGCTTCTAAGCCCTTACGGCTACTTTGTCATGGGACTCACTGAAGCCCCACTCAACAGGCTGAGCAAGGAGACAGTTGCAGTCAGCTGGCCATCAGAGGTAAAGATCTACCAGATCACATACTCATTCAGGACATTGAAACCAGGTACCAATATGACTCTTTCATAGTCCATGAAGGCAGTAATGACCTGAGACATACCTTCCTGGACTATATGAAGAGAGACATGACAGAGCTTTTAGATTATCCATCCCAGGTAGGTTTGAGCCTAGCACTGAACAGCATTCTACCTTCTCCAAGGATGATGCCACAATATAAAAAGGAGATGACTGACTTTAACAATTGGCTTGGTTATTGGTATAATTCTAAGGGGGTCAGTTATTTGTTGTGCTGCTTTGGCAGGGATGGTCTGCAACTGTCCATACTAGGTTTTCGGATACTGGCTAAAATATCGTCCACTCCTATAGTGCCATTTTTAAGCAATGTCAACCTAGTAAGCATCTTGATTCAGCAAATCATACTCAAGATAAACTAAAGGTGTTGCTGCTCAATGCTAGGAGTCTCAAGAAGAAGTTCTCCTCCATTAAAGCACTTCACACCCTGGAGATTGTTGACATCTGTGCAGTTACAGAGACATGATTTATAGCCATGGGCAGCATCCTGGGAGTACAACACTGTAATGCCTTCAACATATTTAGACCAGCTACTCTACAAGAAGGGAAAGAGCTGGAGGTGTGTCAAGCTACATAAAAAGTAAGCACACCTCAACATTGGTCAAACAAAATGACACACGTGAGCTACTCCATATCCAGCTAATCTTTGGTAAAATCCCACACCAAACCCTAGCTAGCTATAGGTCTTCATCTATGACTCAGGATAACTATACCATGCACTTGAATGTATTGGAGTCACTCACCATTCAGCCCACCACCACATTCATGTCTGATTTTAACTATCCCACCATAAAATGGGATACATACAAAACCACTAACAAGCAGGCTCAAAGATTCCTGGATTTTGTCAAGGCAAATACCCTGGTTGGTCTGTAAACCTACTAGGGGTGAAAATATTCTACATCTGTTACTTACAAATATGAGGGAATGTTGCACCCCCTCCCCCAATGTAATGTCCTCAATAGTCAGATCAGATCGCAAAGTGGTCATCCATGAAATAAATATAAAGCCCAAACTTCCAACAAATCCGAGAAACTTTAAGAAGTTTTCCAAGGCTAACTACCTTATATTGAGCAAAGGTATAGTTAAATTCCATCCCCCCCCACCAAACTCAGAGAACACAGTGGAATATGCTCAAGCATTTACAAATAAAATTACAAGCATCTAAATAACTGCATAGAAATAGCAGTAGCAAACTGAAATAAACTTAAGACAAACTCCAAAAACAAGTCCACTTGGTTTAGGGTTACCACCTGTCCCACTTTGTGAGGGACAGTCCCTCTTTGGGCAGTTGTGCCCTGCAAAAAAATTGCAAAAATGGCCTATGTCCTGAGATTGTAGGGCAAAATTATTTCCTATATTGTATGTAATAGTTGCTTAAAACAGTTATTCTGTATCTGAAACACCTAAATGTTATCAGAAACAGAATAAGCAACTAAAATGCTACAAGAATAAGTTTTTATTTTGGCAAAAAAGTGAAGTTCTGTCCTTTGTACTAGCCGTGGGTATGTTTTGGCCTGCAAAATCTGATGTTTGTACTACAATTGTCCCACTTTGGGCATTTGAAAAGGTGGCAATCCTAACTTGGTTGACCCCCAAGTAAAACAGATTGTACAACAAAAGAAAGAAAATCCTGTTCATAAATAGAAAGGGCTGTACCAAAAAGGCAAAAATATCCCTTGTTATTCTCAACAAACAGCTCAGAGGACTAATCAAGTCCACAAAAGCCACATCAAGGCAAAAATAGTCTCCCAGGCTAAGGATAACCTTAAGGCATTGTTCAGCCCTGTATATAAACTTGAGAGGAACACCCAATGGTGTGCTGAACTAATAGGAAATGAGCTCCCTCTATCAAACTGGAGGATATAGCAGATTTGCTGGCTAATAAATTTAGCTCCAATTTTACCCGTATCATCCCCAGTTACCCCCTCCCATGAAATTCTCTCAACCATTTCTCCCCCCACCATCACTAAAGAACAGGTACTCTTTGCACTCTCCAAAGCTAAAATGTTGCCTTGATGGGTCCTTATAATTTATTTGTCTTTGTTGACCAGGAATGTCCAACTGTGTAAAGTCTATCTTCAGCAGAGGCATGGGGAGCCTCATAATATCCCAGGATGCCTTCTAAATAGAATGAAACACACCCTGTCAGACCCAATAGAATCTATTCAACCACAGCCTCCAGACAGGCTTGAATCCTAGGGAATGAAGGACTGCAACTGTCATCCCTCTACCCAAAGGGGGACCATTAACAGGCTCAAGGTACTACATATCCATAAGTTTGACAAGTCATGTATGAAAGACCATGTAAGGCATTACCACGCACCTAATAAACAAAGACATAGGAAATCTTCAAACACTGGACCCATCCCAGTTCGGTTTTGTAAACGGCAGGTCATGTTTACTAAGCTCATGGACTTCTTCAAGAAGGTGAATAGAGTCATGCCTAAGGGCAAAATAATGCATATCGCCAGTTCAACCTGGCAAAGGTATTTGACAGAATACATCAGTCAGATGTTATAGACAAACTCACAAATTTAGTCATAAATCCTTATGTCACCCAATGGATAGCCAAATGGCTCACGGATAGGACACATGAAGTTAGGGTGGGGGAATCCACATTCATCAAGAGGTCAGTTATTAGCAGTATGCCACAGGGCTCAGTAGTGAGTTCTCTCCTGTTCAAAATATAATTCTTTTAAGTCAAAGAAAATGGGTAGGGCCTTTGGGTGACCAAATTTGCTGATTGCAAGCTGAGTGCAATCGCCTAGTCCCTCAGACATGTAGATATCCTCCATGAGGGTCTGACATAGACAAATAAGTGATGCCAGAACCATGACCTAAAACTCTGTGCAAGAATGTATAAATATACTTTCTGGAAAGATGACCACCCCTGCAAATTACAACACTGATAACACTCCCCTAAGAAGAGACACAGTGATAAGGGACTTGGGAACTGTGGTTGACAGTAACCTGAACCTTGATCAGCATCTGTCCATGGTGGTGAAAAAATCCTGCTATGTGGCACAGCCTGTAATTAAGGGCATGGCATCTAGATCTAAGAAGATCATAGTACCACTATAATCAGCCCTAATTAGGCCAATAATCAAGTACAATGTACCCTTCAGCATGTAGCTGACCAGGCATTTGAAACAGTTGGAAGAACCACAGAGGTTATCATTGAAAGAATACCTGGTGTAAATAACATGTCCTATGCAAAACACTTCAAATCCCTGGTCCTGTACTTGGTCTCCTACAGGATACTAAGGGTCAATCTATGCCTAACCTACAAGGCATTCTCCAATCCAGCCATGATAGATCTGCTACACAGTATCAAAACAAGCATCCTTAAAATTACACAACCTTGGGATCTAAACCTTGTCTGTGACATAAACAAAACATGTTGAAAGGACAGGTATGTGTCTCAGATTACCTCTTCTGTGAAACAGACTCCATATTCAAGTTAAACAGAGCTCTTCTCTAAGCCTATTCAAATACAGTTTGGGCCAATAGATGGAAAATCATAAATTTACCCCGGCTTGTCACCTGTGTCCTATATGGACAGGGGCAGTTTGTAGATGCCCAAAGGTACAGGCATACACCAAAGCCATTATAATCCTTGGGCCTTGATAACTGGGAAAACTGGGGCTTGAATGGTTAAGCTTAAAAAGGTTATAGGGCTGTTGGCCTTGTACCCACCTATGAGCCTATGATTCTCTAATGGAACTTGCCAAATGCCTTTGATTAAATCTAGAGTGGACATAAATCTAGTATTGCCCAAGTTGTCAATCAGTTTGCCCTCATGAGGAACTGGGTATGAATCAAACTTTATATTTAACTTCCTAAAGTCACTGCAAATCCATGCAGACCCATCCAGATTGGAAATTAGTACTAAAGGACTGTTCCATCTATTTTCTAATTTTTCTATGACCAGAAGCTTAAGCATTCTTCATTACTTCTCCATTAACTTTTTGATGTTAAGACTGTTCTAGCATTTCAAATGTATCTTTTTACCAGGCACAATTTCCATATTGTATTGGCTTAATCTGGTTTTATCAGGCAACTCTGAGAATATGTTTTTGTTTCTAAATACAGATTCTCTTACTTTCTGTGTTTGATGCATGAATACCCTATCCTTTGTTTTAACTTCAGGACATGCTGTGGGGGTCTTAACTTCCCCATACACATACATAATGCAGAAACTTCAGTTTCTTTCCAAGGTTTCAGAACATCTATATGATATAACTGTTTTTTTTTCCATTTCCCTGATTGCATCACCTTATGATTTTCTTTACCTACCTTTTTCTAAAACTGCAAAAGGTCGTTGCCCTTTGCAAGGAATTTATTTTCAGCAGTGGGCACTAATGTAAGTACTTTATCTCCTGATTTGAATGTGATAAAACAAGTAATATCTGGCATGCTGTCTGTCATACCTTATGGGTTTCTCCATATGTTCTCCTACTATAGGCATTATAATTCTTAACATGTCCTGCAGGTCTGATAAATGATCTATCGCACCAATAAAGGGAATGGTTACTTCCTCACATGTTTCTTTGGTTATATTTTGCAGGCCTTAAGTATGTCTACAAAATAGCTTTGGTTGAGGTCTGAGTCACTTTTCTTCAAGTAAAGAGAAGATAAGATAGTAGTTGATCCAGTGTTCAGCCTATTTACTTCTATGGCCTTCTATAATACAGATTTTATTTTTTTAAGTGTTCAACCAGCCCATCTGTTTGAGTTTGGTTCACAGATGTCATTAACCACAGCTCTGAACTTTCCATCTCCAGAATGTAGAACATTGCTTCTCATAGTGTGGAACAAATGGGCAAAATGTGAAAAACTTAACTAACAGCTAACAACTTTAACTAGGAAGCTCACAGGATGGTTAAAATGTGTTATTCCATGCTTAGAGTTATTGTAATGAATTAATTTGATTCAGAATTATTTACCATGGATATAAGTTAAAACAATTCCTAGTACTGACTGCGTGATAGAATATTTTCAGTGTGGATCAATGAGGAATATAGACTTAAGACAAAGTACCCTTGTTGGTAAGAATTTCTCATGAAATTTCAACCCTAGAGAAAAGCTGTATTTGTTCATTTACAGATTTGGTATTGCTTCTTTGTTGGTGTACTACCAAAGAAAAGTTGTTGCATTATTAATAATCCCTTATTTTTTGTTGTGCATTTTAAAGAGATATGCTCATTTGATAAGGTTGTCAAATGGCTTTTAAATCCTGGATTGGGTGCTGTCATTTGACACACTGAGTAGACTGCAAAAAATTCATCTAGGGACTTCAAAATAGCAGGCCACTAAAAACTTGTTAAATTGTTGGCTTATGTCTTATCCATCTTTAAATTGAAACCCAAAGTGTGGATACTTATTAATTTAATTATAAACATTCTAAAAGGTCTTGGAACTAACAATTGATTCAGTATTTGTTCTCTGTCTTCATTACTCAGTAAACCACTCGATTTCTTATTTCAAAGTAGGGATGTGTAGTTGGGCTGTATTGTACCTTTGGTTCCATATCTATGTTCTTGTAAGTTCTACTCCATGTACTGTCATACCACTGAGCCTATGAATATTTTCATAGCTTATCTGCAAGTCTACAAAATTACTATTGCTTTCTCCATTATTCAGAATTGTAGTGAAGGGAATGGTGTCTTCCTCGACAAATATGGGTACAAGCTTTTCCATTTACCTAATTCATCCCTTATGAAGAGAAGTACATGCAAGTAATTTCTATACTCAGTATTGTTTAGAGGTATGCTTCTGTTTTGCATTGGCTCTGTCCTTTGGTGCAGTAGGGAGAACATAGATCTTTGCTAAGGTCCCCCTTTCCTTTTCATTAGGTACAAAATTGATCTGCTTCTTCATCTTCATCAGTTTCAATATCCACTTCCCTTACTGTATTCTTAACTCCATATCCTTCCCTGTCACTTTCCAGATTGACTTCCCATATTAATTTAACAACTGGATTATTTTGGTAAGACTATCTTTCTCTCTCTTTCTCTATCAGATTTCACACAGACTTTCTTTATTATTTTAATATGTTTAAGTCTTCTGGCAGACTCACATTCTCTGTTAGTCTCTGTATTGACTTCCTTCATTATTTTAACAATATGAGTCTTTTAACAAGAGGCAGCAATAGACTTATTCTAGGCATTCCACCCAGGGTCAAATTGTAACTCTTTACTCTTGATGTCCCCCTCATCTTTACCCCATATATAGACTGATTAACTCCATTTCATCTCAAATAAAGACAAAATTAAGTTGAAAATACTCTCCAAAAACAAGTATCAGTAACTCCCCAGTATACTAAAATCCTTCTAGGAGACATTCACCCTAATCTTGGCCCGACCTATCACAATGAGCATTAAGACAATTCTCTTCCACACATTACTCTAACCCTACAATGGTCACCATCCATACCAGTAATCTAACTTTTGCTTCCATAAATGTTAGAAGCATAAGAAATAAAATTGCTCAACTACATGCCTGGACTACCCAACATAAGCCTGATATTCTCTCTGTAACTGAAACGAGGCTTAAACTCAAAAATAACTCTGCAATTAGACCTCCCGGCTATAATATCATCAGTAATGACTGTATAAAAAGGAAAGATAGTGGTATTGCTTTTAATACTTCCCAACATCTACCACATTTCCCATACAACAAACCAAGACCAAAATTCAGTTCAGCAGAAACTCGTATTACTCTCCTGAAATTTAACAATTATAAACAAATATGCATTACTGTTCTTTACATCCCTCCTTTTGTCAATATGACTATACTGGAAGATATCCTACATTGGTTATCCATAACAATTCCACAAAAAAAAAAATACTACTAGGTGATAGGAATGCCAGTTTCTTGGACACAAACTCTGACTGCCCTACTTCTAGTGGGAGCTTACTTGGTTTCAGACTGCTAATTAATAGCCCTACACATTATTGCAGGACTTCAAATTTATTATTAGAATGGATCCAAGTATCAAACCCTAGCACCTCCGATACAATGTCTGACTTTCTCAGTGATCATCTTCCAATCCATACAACCAGACAAAGATCAGAAGTGACACTGTTAGAAGAGTATAGAAGAAAGAACAGATAAACAAAAATACTCAGAAAGATAAGCATGACAAAAGCCATGCTCAGTATCAGAACAGACCGGGATCTATCATGCACTATCGTAAATAATACACCAAAAATATCAACACAGGCAGAAAAACAAGATATGCAGATAAATATGAAGGAAAAGTACAAAATAAGCAATTTATTGATGAGAGTTATAAAGAGAGATGGGAAACTAGGCAAAGGAAATAGAATCACCACCAAAAACGAAGAAACACACTTTAGAGAAATATCTATGAAGATCCTGTGGAACATAACAAAGATGCTAAATGGACAGAAGAAGTAAAAGAAAGAATAGGAAGTTCAAACATACAGGATATGAAATCGGATGAAGTAATGCCCAGAGAAACTGAAACAAAGTTAAGAAAAGCTTCTAATCAGAAAACTCCAGGCTCAGAAGAAGTACCTATCTTCTGGATAAAGGTATTAATAAAGATTTTAGCCATGAGTAAGAACTGTTTATCTGCGCACCCCAAACAGATGCCAACCCTGTTAACAGCAGGAAAAATATTGCTCCTCCTAAAGAGCAAATCTCCAAGCTATCCTAATAACTATAGGCCAGTAACCTGGCTTCCAATGATATATAAACTACACACTGGAATTGATGGTGACAGTCATTTACAAGAAAATTCAATCAAGACAATAGAACAAGAGAGTAACACAAGAAATTCATATGGAACAAAAGATCATTTGTTGTTAAATAAATTCAAAATGGAGAAGTGTAAAAAGGGAAAATCTAAGTATGGTATGGAGAGACTACAAAAAAAGCATTTGACAGTATCCACATTCATGGATGAAAGAGTGCTTAAAATATATATAAGATACACCCTACACTGATCAATTACATTACAGTGATCATGAAACAGTGGCAGACCACTTTGCAGTTTAGCCATGATAAAGGACAAATTATTATTCTAGGGATAAAAATTTAAAGGGGGATATTCCAGGCTGACTCTATCACCACTGCTCTTTTGTCTTGCCCTTAACCCATTAAGCTGTCTACTTAACTGATTAGGTCATGGCTACAGTTTGTATCCCAGAAAACAACAAAGTGTAAAGACTTTTCGTCTGCTTTTTGTGGATGATTTAAAACTGTATAGTTAATCAGATGTGGAACAAAAGCAAAACTGCAAGTAGTCTGAACTTTCTGAGATTATATACGAATGTCATTTGGTCTTGATAAATGTGCAAAAGCAACCTTTAAAGTAGGAAAGCTGCAGCACCAAGAAAATATTAGCCTGGGACAGGAATGCGATATAAAGGAACTGAGCAATCGAAAGTGTATAAATATATAAAGAAGTGTATAAATATATAAAGAAGTGTATAAATATTTGGGAAGAGATGAAGGATCAACAATAAAACATGAACAAATGAATCACAATTTAGATAGGAATGTTTCAGAAGACTAAAGTTAGTACTGAATATAGGTCTGACATCTAAGAACAAAGTCCAAGCTATAAACCAGTTTGCTCTTCCTGTCCTAACTTAAAATTTTGGAGTGACTGACTAGCCCCGAAAGGTATTGGATCAGTTGGACAATGAAAGAAGAAACGTGCATCATGCTTATCAAATGACTTATGAAAGTCAGTGTATACCAGGACTATATATATTCCCCATTCTGAAGGAGGCATGGGCCACCTTGAAACTGATTACAGGTATAATGCATACATACCTGCTGACCTCACTAGACTAAAATATAATAAAAGTTTTAAAACATGAGGAGAAAAACTCTAACATCATTTCCCTGCTTAGTTTAGCAGAAGCATATCCGTGTCAATCAGGAATGGAAATCAAACCAGAAGTAGATAAAAATCAGGCAGCAATTGAATATGTGAAAAACAAATGAAAGAATATAAGGTGAAAGATCAGATGAGAAGGTAGGAAATGTGGAAAATGCATAAATCTAGTTGCAAGTTTAACAAACTATCCACCTATGGCCTTAGCTCACCCACACTAACCTGTTTCCACAGTTATCTTTCTCACCATCAACAGGCCACAGTATGGGACTCCTCCCTCTCCTCTCTCCTCCCCACCTCTGTGGGAGTCCCTCAAGGTTCCATCATTGGTCCACTCCTCTTTATCATATTCACCAATAACCTCTGCACAGCAACCCAGCATGCCGCCATAGTTCAGTACGCTGACAACTCTACCCTTATCTGTTCTGCTCCCTCCACCCAAGATCTCCAAATCAAAATACAATCTGCTTTTCAGGACATAGAATCCTACCTCTCACAACACCAACTCATATTAAATCCCAATAAAACCAAAGTTATAGTATTTAGGAATAACAAATCCAAAAATTCACAAATCCTCATATCCATCACCTCTGCTAATGGTACCAAAATTACCTCCACTAACCACACAAAACTCTTAGGTACTACCATAGATGAATACCTCAAATTTGACATACACATTGCCAAAACCATCAAAAAAGTACACATCAAATTAGGCAGCCTGTATAGATCCAAGCCATTCCTAACACCAAATGCCAGGCTTGTTACTGCACGCACAAGCCTCCTAAGTACCCTTCTCTATGGTTCCATAGTTTTCACAAACCTCCGGAAATCAGACCTCAATAAACTGGAATCATGTTACCATAAAATCTCTAAATTTGCCACGAACCTCACACACACATCCCACCGCTGCCCATCACTTTCAGCATTAAACTGGCTAGAGCTAACAAACCTTCTGTCTCTCAATCATCTAGCCTTAACCCACAAAATAATCTACAGTCCTGATAATTGCCCTGCCCTATCCTCCTTAGTTCAACCAAACACCAACCAACTAACTCTCAGATCATTCAACAAACACTTACTTAAGGTGTCCAACTCCCACAACCAACACGGCAACTCCCTCTATTCCCATAACATATCCAAACTCTGGAACTCCCTTCCAGAAACCCTAACATGATCAATTCAAAACATTACTAAAACACCACCTTAACAACCACCGGCTATGCTCCTGCCACTCCCCTGCCTAAACCCACTCCCCTCTCTTGTTAGCTACTCTCAGAACGTGTTCTTCTCCTGCTTCTTTTGTAACTTATTTCGGATCCCTCTACCACCTTTGCCATCCGCTCTCTCAACTTGTAAGTAATGCTTTACTTCAGCTACTTGTTTATTCACTACAAAGCTGCTCCATTAGCAGGTTTTTAGTTTCCCACCATCCTGATGTGCATCAAGGTAGATCTTCCCCTAGGATCTATACTAGTAAACACACAATTCTCATATAATATTTCTTCTTGATATATGACATTTTTGATATTGTAAAAATGCATACTATTTGTGGTTTGTTTTTAATTTGTAAAATTGCATTTCAGTCTGTGATAATCTGTATACCTAAAATCTACTTGTATTGTATTTTTATGTGGAGCTTTTCTCCCCAGGCCTCCACTGAAAATGGGCCACTGGCCCAGTTGGACATTCCTGGTCAACATAATGTAATAAATAAAATAAATAAAGTATTGAAAACTCTCGGAACAACCTTATGTCAATCAGGACTGAACACAGTAATTGTTTAGGACAGGTCACTTTAAACCAAAAGACAAAAAGTTAATACTGGCAGCCCAGGACAGTGGACCCCATACCCCTTTGTTTACTAAGTCCATTGAACATGTGGGAGAAAAAGACAAATGCAGTTTTTTTTTTAAATAGAATTGGAAACAGCCATACATCTTATTGTTGGTGTAATAAAGTAATGACAGAAGGACTGTATTCTGAAAGGCATAATAATGTGGCAAGACTGTTGCATTGGGGATTGTGCAAACATTATAATACTGAGGTAGCTAGAAAACATAGGAAGCATGCACCAAAAGCATTACAGAAAATAATGAAGTTTATATCATATGGGATTCACCCATTACCAACAGTTCAAAAATAGATGTGAGAAAAATAGCCACAGTAGTCAATGAAAAGAAGACAAAGGTAGCATTGGTCATTGAAACTGCTACACCCAGTGACCACAGTGTCTTATGTACAGACACAAAGTCATAAAATACCAGCATTTACAAGAAGAAATTAGGGTAATGTCAAAAAAGGATACATAGACAGTTCCAATAGTAGTAGGAGCAACAGGTCTTATAAAAAAGAATTTACAGTCGGACTTAGAGATGTTACTGATACATGTAACTCCATATGAAGTGCAGGAGAAGTCAATTCTGGGTGCATTGAGGGTGCTGCAAAGATCACTTCTGGCTGACATCAAAGATTAAAACAATACTAATTTCATGAACTTTAATCATGCTTTGACTTGGGAATTGGGTCCATTCATGTCATAGTATTAGAAACCCAAAAGACTTGGAGAAATTAAACCCAGGCATCTTACACATCCACTTAAATAGCATGTTTATAAAACAACATGCAACCTCTCCAAATTTGACCCAGAAATGATCATTACTACCCTATAATCTATTAACTGCAACTTCCTAAAATCCTCCCATTAGATGATGCTGTAAATGAATTTACTACAACTTTCCTGAAAATCCTTGCACCTCCTAGAAGGAAGAGACTAAAAACAAATAATGCAATTTGGCTATCCAAAAAGAGTAGAATGCTAATGCAGAATAGAGAAAAAGCATGGAATGAATGACAAAATATAAAACACCTCATTATCTGAAAACTTCAGAATGATTCACAATTGTACTAAAAAGCAAATAAATGAAGACAAAAACTATAAACTTTCAGAATAATAATAAACACAAACCTAAAACATGCTGGACAACTATTAAAGAAATCTTGCATCCTGGCCATGAATTCAACTCTTATCCCTCTCCTAATAACTCATCACTCAAAACCACAATATAATTCAATTCTTACTTAATAGACAGCATATCATCTCTAACCAAGGATTCCCCATTATCTAATCCTAACTCAGCCCAGCAGCCACGTGTCACCACATCCACTTTCACCTTCAAAACTGTGTTCACATCATATATAAAACTACTCTTAAACAAACTCAAACCATGCTGTACTTCAGCTGATGACCTTCCAAGCAAGTACTTCAAAATAGCAGCTGATAACATTGTCTATCCTGCCTCAATCCTTATAAATAGATCAATATAGGTCAACACAGGAATCCCACATCCCCTCTGTCGGAAAGAGTAGCACATTATCCCTCAGCACAAAGGAGGAATGTCAGCAGACATTGCTAACTTTAGACATATAGCATTTTTACCCACCCCCAAAAAGGAAGATCTCCCATCCCCCACACAACAAGGCTTCCTTCCTTCTCACAGTACTAGTACTACAATTCTAAACTATATAGATACTATCAATAAAGCTAAAAATAACAGCAAAATAGTGTCCTCCTTATTCCCAGACTTATCTAAAGCCTTCAACACAGCTTGTCACAGCAAAGTTCTACTTTGAATTTCCAAATTATGTCTTTCTCAGACCAACCATTTATGGTTCAAAAGCTACCTGTCAAATTGGTATCAGTCAGTAAAATGACATTCCAGCCTCTCTCCATATATGCCAGCTACCAACAGTGTACCACAAACCTCTAGCATTAGTCCCCTTCTCATTAATATTCACACCAACACCCTCCGCACATCCACACAACAAGCCTCCCTAATACAGTATGTAGATGACTCCACACTCACTTGCAAATCTGACAACATGCCACACCTTCAAAAATCACTGAACATGGCTTTGTAACTCTCAACTCCTGCTCAACCCTGAGGGGGGGGGGGGACTACTGCTTTTTCCCCAAACCCCTCTCTCATGAAAAAACAAAAGTTAAAGTCCTCTACCTAAATAATATAACTATTGAAGTCACTTCTCATACCAAAATTATTAGGGATGATAGTAAATGATAATCTTAATTTTGACCTGCAAATACAAAATTGCATAAGAAAAACTAATAAAAAACTAGGGATACTTTATAGAAACAAAAACTTTCTGACTGATACAACTAAAGCTACACATAGTACTGCTTATCTCATCCCCACACTTCTTTGTGGCACATCCTTACTAACCTTCAGGCATCATGAAAATCAAAACCTAAACAATAATAGAACAAAGCTGTTAAATTTCCAGCAAATACCACTTTCAGAACCACCACTGTATAGCACCAAAAGCCCTAAACTGCTTAGAAGTACCCCATCAACTAATATAAACAACCTTTTACTACCATCTGCTTTTCAGCACTAAATTACATTCTGACCAACTATGTTCCCAGTTGGTCATTATGATCCAATGACCAAAAACTCGTGCCTGACCACAAACCTATCAAATCTACTGGGCATTGTTTGTAATCATACCATGTTCCTAAAGCCTGGAGCACCTTATCTGTGCCCATCAGGTCAATAACCTCCCTCCCATCCTTCAAAACCTGAAAGACTTCCTAGCCAAAAGCTGTCTCTGTCCTTGCTCAACACAAGATGGGCTATATCCCTAAATCTGGATGAAATACCTATTTATACCTTATACCTCCTTACTTTTCCTTATTTACTCACTTCCTTACTTTTATTAATTTTTCTCCATGGCTTTCTCTCTAAATATACCACAAGCCCAGTTTTCTCTCACTTTGTATTGCAATTTCTGTTTATAGAGAAATTAAAGATAAGTTTGTATAATATAAACTGGCTAAAATTTCTCTAACACTTGAATCATTGTCAAATAACTTTTATCTGTTCTTAGTGTCTTTATGTTATGTATATTTTGGTATAATTGTTTAAACTGTAGTTGCTTTTTTGTATTATTTTGTATTACTTTAAATACAGTAAATATTTTGTTTTTAAAATGTTTTGTAATAGTTTGGAGCTTTCCCCCTGCGCCTCTGCTGAAAACCAGCTCCTACCCAGTCAGACTTTCCCAATAATTAAATGTTAATAAATTAATAAATACATTTTTGTGTCATCTATCTTTATACATGTTTCCTTACTGGGTACTGGTATTTCTTACAGCAGATCTGACTTCTCGTGACTTCCACACCTCTTTAAACAGGGGAAAGATTCTACAATTATCACATCATAAATTAGATTGGCACCAGGGCTACAAGTTGTTAATATTTTACCTAAAGAAGTTTATATTTCTGCCAACAGTATAGGACATTTTTTCTTGTCTCACTATGACCATACTACTTCAGTTTTTGGCTTGTTGTTTTATGCTTTCAGAAATATTGCAATTTCATTAATATAATTATGCTTACTGAATCCAAGAATCTTTGCATTACTTTCCCTCAACCACAATATTACATTTAACAAGCTGGGTAGTAAAACAGTGACAGAAAGCAGATTAACACTTCTAGCTATGAAACATTCAGAAGAGATGCTCCATTTCATAAGTATTTATTTATTTAGTTAGTTATTTCTGTATCTAGCTATCTATCTTCTTGGCTGGGTTAATCTCAGTAGACAAGTGGCTTCTTTTCAAAAGAGATATGATACCTACCATTAGTCGACTCTACAGGCATATTACTGTTAGTAATAACTGCATAGTACCTGGCTACATGCCCTGTTCCAGAAGTATTAAAATAATTAGGTATAGTACTTTTGTTCAAACTGTACAGAACATGGCTATATGCCCTTGTCTAAAAAACTGAAAATAAATTGGTTCAGATGGTGACATTTTTTCCTGTGTGCAGACAAAGCAACATCCTTAGGAGAAGGATTGTTATTAGCTCTTAGGTTAAGAAAATCAAAAACTGATGGCAAATTTAGTTGATAATAAACATTACACTAAACAACTAGCTACAGTGGACTTACTTACCCTGTAATATCAGTTTTCTTAACTTAGCATTTGTCTGCTTTAGTATTTGTAAATGTTTGCTTACAATATTCACTTGAGGTTCTTGTCACAATTTAAATATATGCATAAAATTAGCCATTTGCATACTCACTGGTCTGTCCACACAGAATGTTCAGATATGGAACTTAAGTGAGGTTACAGGCAAACCCATACACTAATTCTGAGTTTGCTGTATGTAGAGGTACTCTCTATTCTCTAAATGACAGGGATCTCAGAGTTAGTGTATGCAAGCAGAGAGAAATGCGGGTAATGGGGGCCCCATTTTGTGTGATGATGGGGATCTTACTTCCTTGCTGAAAACACTTTCTAGGAGCAATAGAAAGTTCTGCACTTTACTGTTGCATTCCAATGATCTCAAACTTTAGATGGGGCAACTCCAAAAAAAAAAAAAAAAAGCATGGTGATTGTCAAAATCAGGTAGGTTACAGTTCAGCTTCAGACTTTCCACTTCAATGACAGCTTCAGGCCAGATTTTTCCTTCCAGAACAGCTTTCATGAAGATTCATGGCACACTTTTTCTTGCATCAAATCACAGGCAGACAGGAATATGCCATTGTAGAGCATCAGCCATTAAAACTCCCCATTTATTTCTCCAGTGATGATTCTGCTCTAATAGCCTTCTGACCCACATTTTGCATCTAGTTGTGAGGTTACAAGGCCCCTCAGCAGTGTGTATTCCTTGTTTAGCAACCACCATTATCTCTCAGTACATAATAAGTTTAAAATGGATACATATAAAGCTGATTAAATCAGTGACCTGAAATGGAGCCCAGTGCCTCAGAAATAATTAAGATACAGTTTTAACTCAGTGTTCATTTAAATGCAAGCTCACTGTCAATGAAAATGAAAGAAATGAAGAAATAAGTCCTATAAATGTTTATCTACTTAGATGTTAACAGAATGTTGCTTTGTTTATAAAACATTGTATGTCTATGCAAGTGTCAACTCAGATATCTGGACAAACCCAATGAAGTGAAGTATAAAGCATTTTACACTAACAGGAGTAATTGATTTTAACTAGAATCTTAGGCTCAGAGAAATGTTTGGCACACTTCAGAGAAACTTTTAAAAAATAATTACTAAAATGTTTGTTTGTGTCTTTCGGCTTTTCCCGGTTAGGGGTCGCCACAGCGGAACTCCGGTCCGCTAATGATTGGCAGTAGATTTTTACGTACTGGCTTGCTGGACCTAACGCACAACCTTCAATGAAGGAATGCCCATCCACGCATGTCGCTACACAGAAGACGCTCTAACTGAGAATCGAATAGGCAACGTCTAACTGTGAGGCGACTACGCTACTGCAGCACCACCACCGCAGTAATTACTAAAATGTAATAGACATTTTTATTTTGTTTTGCTATTTGTTTGTCAGGGAAGAACACTGATATCCATGGACCTTTTTCAAACTCACCCTGGGAGTGGTGTCAGGTTAAGTGACTTGCACAGAGTCACCCAGTTAGACAATGGAGGCTGAGGGAATCAAACCTTGCACCACTGGATGACTTGAAAGAGTTCAGTAGCAGCTCGTTAATACTTTAAGCCAACTGGCAGAAAATTATTTCATGTAAGATATTTATATTTATGTTTAAGAAATTTGATACATATATAAACAGAATATAAAACTAAAGAATTAAAAGGCAAGCTCACTATTTTTGTAATAGCAGTAAATATGCCAATTTTGATGTTAAACTTCTTTAGAGAGATTGAAATATATACATTTTGTCATTGGAAGATGACATATACAATTTATTTCCAAAGTACTGCAACCTTGGAGTTAAGATATTTAGTTAGACTGAGGGTGGGTACTTCAATCTACCTGAAAAGATCACTTCTAGTACAAAGGCCTGGACTGTAATTTAATTAGAACTCATGGTTTTGATTTTCAGACTATAGTATATTGCATATAACTCATCTCTACGACATTAAAGTTGATTGAATTAGCTAATATCCTCACTATGCCTTTCTACTTACACCCACATTGTTTTTGCAAAGTATTTCCTCAGGCATAGAATGAATTGGGTGACTTTTATTCAGAGATCATGTCCAACATTATGTCATCACAGTATCTTTCCACTCACATTCCCCCTCAACTGCTTTATGGACACAGATAATGCCATCACTTCCTCTCACGGTTTCTGAAGACTGCAGGACCAGCTTACTATTAGCCTCATCTAATGTGTCACCTCCTTCCAGCCCGCTTATCATTACTCTCCTTCACATTAGCACCTAACCCTAATCTATGAAATCTCCTGTAGTTAATTCCATCTGGGATCTCATCTGTGTGCTGAGTGGAAGCAGCACTTTCTTGCTGCTATAGTTTATCCCTTTAACTCCTTGTTCCTGGGGTCTGGCCTATTAGATTTAGTGTAGAGCATCTGTTAACTACCAAATACATTTCTTACATTATTCTGTATTCTATTTAGATTCAAGGGTGGCCATGGTGGTGCAGCGGTTATTGTTGTCATCTCACAGCAAGAGCTTCTCTGGTTTGATCCTCGGCTGAGGTGCCTTCTGTATGGAGTCTGCATGCCCTCCCTGTGGTCACGTGGGTTTCCTCTGGGTGCTCCAGTTTCCTCCCACATCCCAAAGACATGCTGTAGGTGGAGTGGACACTCAAAATTGGCCCTAGGCATGAGTGTGTGCATATGTGTGCCTTCTTTGGAAGGTTGGGTGCTGGGCTGGCAACTCAACACCATAAAACTCCACTGCCAATCATGAGCGGACAGGTGATCCGCTGTGGCAACCCCTAACCGGGAAAAGCCGAAAGAAGAAGAGGATTCTATTTAGATTCAAACATAATTCCCATGATTTACATCATATTGTTGGTTTTCCCTCATTTCATGATGTGGTCCTCCTTTGCTTGTCTTCTGCTAAGAGGTTTCTCTTTTTTTCCATTTGTAGTTCTATTCTTGACATGTAAACACTGAACAAAGTGATCCTAAAATTGACTCACACTGTACACCACAAGTACTTTCTACCATGACACGTTTTTAGCATGCTCACTTTCTCTAGTGTTCTCATTTCTTTTTCTACGTATCTATCCACCATTCCCTGTTACTGACCACACCCATTCCTGATCTAGAGTTCTGGTCTCAGTTTCCTTGGCAAATTCAAAGTCATTTAATCTGATCACACTTCCTGTTTGCTCTCTACTTATATCCAGTGCTCTCCTTCATTATATCATTTGCTTCAATCATATCTATTCTGCTTTCTTCCACACACACAAAAAATATTTTCACACAATGAATTCATCCTCAGGTCCACTCTGCACGTCCAGTCTGGGCTTACTTTCTTCTTTTTTCAGTTTTATTCTCACATCATGTTAACTTTCTCTGTATAAACCTGTTTTCCTTTCCAACACTCTTTGTATGACTTTTACTTGCCATTCACCAGATTCTTTATCCTTTGACCTTTCTTGATATGTTTAGCCATTCTGCTGTTCCTTTCCCATCGGATCCTCAACTTATTCCAAAAGCTACTCTGATCCCGTGTTCCCTTCTGTTCTACTATGCCTGTCCTTTGTTGACATTTCTGTTTATTAATAATCAGTTATTGTCCCAAACTGTCTTTCTTGTAGTTATGTTCCTTTGTGCCTCGATCATGAATCACAGATTCATATGCATTACAGATGTGCAACTAAATAATTAAAAAAGAAGCCTCAGATGCTATTACATAAATATAAACCTGGAAGGAGAAAAAGGGACTACACAGATTAAGTGCCCTAGAAATATAAAATAGTTCACTAGCTGGCACAAACGAGCATTAGTGATTTCTGTGTGCTGCTATAAAGCAGTAATACAATATTTTTGAGTAACTCTAGACAGTTGTAATTTATTATAATTGTTGTTACTTTGCTCTGTATAAGTGTGTGTTACATGTTCGTGTGTGTCTGTGTGTGTTTGTCTGTGTGTGTGTGTGTGTGTGTGTGTGTGTGTGTGTGTGTGTGTTTTCATAAAAAATGTCCAAATGTGTTGCAACCTGATATGCATACCACTGAGTGCAATTGAGATTTTGATGCACTTGAAATCTAAACAAGCAATACTGTGCTCCCGGTTGGGCATTACAGGAAAATAGTGAACCTCACTTGGTTGTTGTGAGGGTCAATACCACTGGCATAGAGCTTCCATACCCATGGAAGGTCTGTTATTTCCATGTAATGCCTTGCATGGAGGGCATTACTGTAGTTAGGAAAGGGGCTATCGATTAAATTGCTATGCATTTTTTATTATTTGTATATTCACTTTTTTATACTTTTGATGTAAAACAGTTCTTCCACCTAATGTTTTGAAGTTGACATAGGATATGAAATTGTTGTTGGAGGACATATCTTACTAAGATGTGAATTATATATATATATTAATAAAGTCTACACAAACACATACAAAATCACATATATCTATATCTATAGATATCTGTCTATATATAGATATGTACATATATGTATATATTTATAAGTACACAATCACACACACACAAAGACACACACAGGCACACCCACACACACACACACACACACACACACACAAACATAAACAGATGTATAGGCAGACAGACAGACTCTTGCATATGTAGAAACTCAGATGCACACACACACAAACACACACACACACACACACACACACACACACACACACACACACACACACACACACACACACACACACGCACACACAGATATATATATCTATATATAAAATATACACAAACACTCCAGCACATGCAAATGCAGAGGCATACAGACTAACACACACACACACACACACACACACACACACACACACACACACACACACACACACACGCACACACAGATATATATATCTATATATAAAATATACACAAACACTCCAGCACATGCAAATGCAGAGGCATACAGACTAACACACACACACACACACACACACACACACACACACACACACATATATATATATATATATATATATATATATATATATATATATATATATATATATATATACACACACATATACATACATAAACACTTAGATCAGCAGTTGCTGGCTCTTTTTTGACTGTATACACATCTAATATTTTACTGTGAACTCCACCCCCAGCATATAACTGTTTGCAGACACTCCTTTTTGCCCCCCCCCCCACACACACACACACAGCACACCTTTGCAATTGCTGTTGCAGCTGAACTGCATTACTTATATTTTATTTTTTTTTTCTCACAGTCGCTAAATGCAGCTTTGAAACAGTTATGGATAGGGAAGAGGTAGCAAAATGGCAGCTCCTTGTAACTGCTGCTGCTGCTTCTGCAGTTACCCAAGTTATTTGAGTTTTCTTTTGGCAGTTCATTTACATATTATTTTATTAATTACTTCTTTATTTTTTTATTTATATTCACTAAACCTTACATTTAGTGAGCTTGAACAAGATGGACATTTTTTCCTGTCCATACTTCACTGCTTAATATGCTGCCATGAAGCCACTGACTTGTGCCTGGGCTGTTTTCATGCATTAGCACCCATTTGAGAACATTTGTTCTCCAACAGGGTATCATCTTTAAGCTCTGCCTAGTTTCTGAAAGAAAGTAATACAGAAGAAAGAGGCTGGGGAACATTATAGCCAGCCTTAAACATCACTGCATATTAAATCTTCAAGAACACATAAATTAGGAATGTAAAATGCAGTTATGAAATGGCATACTAGTTTGGAATATAACAAACACTGAAGAAAGAGAGAATAGAAGACATTTTTGAAGAAGTGTGAGCATAATATTATTGATAAATGATGGCAAGTGGAAAGGGAATGAAATAATTCAGTTTCAGGAGGAAGACAAGGAATACAAATATATCGATTTAGTAAAGTGCAATGGTTTAGCCAGAGGACAAGGACTGGTCAGTAAACAAAAATGATAAAAGCAGGGCCCCGTCCATCCATTGGTAGGCTACCTGTGCTACCATCATTAGTCCTAGTATAAAAGCAGGGTCCCGTCCATCCATTGGTAGGCTACCTGTGCTACCATCATTAGTCCTAGTATAAAAGCAGGGTCCCGTCCATCCATTGGTAGGCTACCTGTGCTACCATCATTAGTCCTAGTATAAAAGCAGGGTCCCATCCACCCATTGGTAGGCTACCTGTGCTACCATCATTAGTCCTAGTATAAAATCAGGGTCCCGTCCATCCATTGGTAGGCTACCTGTGCTACCATCATTAGTCCTAGTATAAAAGCAGGGTCCCATCCATCCATTGGTAGGCTACCTGTGTTACCATCATTAGTCCTAGTATAGCTTTAGAGACGAGCATTACAGCCCCATAACACACTTCAATGAAGTGTACATTTGTAGCCTGCAAACTGAGGCAGACCAACAGGAAGAATGAGCACTGTTCTCAAGATCCGGTGAGAAGTAAGAGCATGCCTCTCAACTGTACAGATTTTCGCAGAATGTCCAGATTTTTGCCTCATATTTTTGGTCCATTTTTCATAAAATTGTGGTTTTCTTGCAAATTAGTTGCGAATCATTAAAGACTGAAGTTAAAAAATAATGACAGACATTTGAGTTTTAGACTTCATACTCTTCAGAAAATTCATGCGAATATAAAAACCTGTTATTCTATCAACTTTCTAAGTTTGTAAGAGCAATATTTAAAAATTGTCACAATTTTTGGGCCTTTGTCCCACTTTTATTTATGGCTTTTTCCAGATTTCTTGCTCTAAGAGGTATGAGTAGGAGTCTTTTAAAAAGTAATGTCTGAGGTAAGCACAGATGTTTGACTTCAAGACCTTTCTAAAGAGCTGTATGTCCACAAAAGTACTTTAAAACCTTTCTTTATGCAATTATCACTAATCTAAAGTTTATACACTCAACTGTACAAATCAAAGCAATGTAATTTAGCTGTGGGTATGTATAACTCAGCTCTGTATAAATCTCTTTTGATTTTTATGCAGGCTAATTCCTAGGCAACAAATGAAGCAAGTCAGATTAATGCATTCATTGCAGTCATGGATCATTTTTATTTTAGTCATAAAGAAGAATGAAAGCAAACACTGATGGGATGCTATGAACTCTAGTTAGTTAGTTTTCTAAATTTCAAATTTGTTTTTGAAATACACACCTTTTCCCAGTTTTACTATTACTTATTGCAGGTCATCAGTATGGCTCCGTACTGCACAACATTCTGTATAGATATACATCTTGTATGCATGTGTGTGTGTGTGTGTGTGTGTGTGTGTGTGTGTGTGTGTGTGTGTGTGTGTGTGTGTGTGTGTGTGTACATATGTTAGTGCAAGGTTTAGGCAGAGGTATAGTGGGACTGCTCCCTGCAAAGGTATAGTTACTTGTGCTGACTTGAATATATCAGAAAAGCAGTGTTTTTAAGATGTTGAAATAAAAAAAACACCAGTTTATTACTGTGTTAAGCTCTTTTGTCACCCACAAATCGAGACTTCATCAGAACTAAATCCAAATACATGTTAAAAATATGTGAGCCCTAGATCATATGTCCATTGGCTGGTATACTTGTCAGTGATCCTAGGGCTCACACATTTTAACAATTGATGAAGTCTTGATTTGTGGGTGATAAAAGCACTTAAGTCATAAATACACTTAAGTTCTTGGTTTCACCAAATTGTTTGGGCTGCACTGCTTTTGGATAGTAATGTTTTAAGATGCATTTTTGCCATTGATACCCTAAGTGCAATGTATATTACTAAGAATATGTTTACAGACAGATTTCTATATTTATGATATATTAATTTGTCCTTAAAATGCTTTTTTATTTTTTTAATTAGCCTTATTTATGCCACATGCTTAGACATTGTTTATGCTCCATGATGTATATCTTAGCTTGCTAGTAACTATGTATTTCAAATGAGCTTTATTTACATGTTCTACATATGTACACATTTCTGTATGTAAACTCACTCAGATCGCAAACAAAAACTGCATAACATAAAATAAACAAGCCTTGGTTTATAATTTGTATTTAATGATATTTTCAAATCTTGTGCTTTGACCCATAAGCTCATTCAGTGGCAAATACCTGCTGACCTTTCAGGAAACTATACACCAATGGGAAGAATGCCAGGTAGTGGCAGTACCAAAATGGAGTCAAGGGGAAGGATGCACTTTTCACACAAAGGCTGTGTTTCTATAAGTAATTATTTTTGTTTGAGTTATTTATTTATTTAGTTTCATGTGTATGCTCAGTTTTATTTTTTTCATTACATTGTGATTCAAGATTCAAAACTTTATATAGCTATGTATCTGCCTCCCAGTCTATCTCTATGTCTGCCTGTCTAACCAAGCATGTTTCATAATTGATGCAGATAAAAGCCAAACAGCTACATACAAAATGTTCATATGCAAGTTATGACTGAAACGCAGTTTGGCTATGTTAAGAAAACTGAATGAAAACATATGAATTTCCTCATATTCATCGTTAATTACTGTGGCTTATAAATTAAGTACAGAGTATCATATCTATCAGAGCAGAAGTTGTGCATTGCTACTGCTTTGGGTCACTTTTATAGTTAAAAGTTACAGTAAATTCACAATGCTAGAATAAATTTTCTTTGAAGAGATTTTGCTCTGTATTCAGTATGGCACAGTATGACACATCATTTCATGTATACAGTGATGCACTGAACAAGATCAGTTTCCTCTGAATAGATTTTCACTTAGCATCTCTGGGAATAAGGTACCTTTGACATGTGACCTAAGTGAAAAAATGGATGAAAATGATTTTAAGTGTAGATCTAAGGTGTGCAGAAGCAGCTTATTCATATGTTCATAGGTGATTATAAGACTAATGACCCTTGTGGGCTTTCTTAAGCCTAGCTAGGCTTCCCAAATATATCTTATTAGGTGTTTATGATGCTAACGAACACAGGAGCACTTTTAAGTCTAGCTATGCATTCTAAATCTCTGACAATTTCTGGTGCCCCTGGTAAGTATAAGCAGGGCCTTGGGAGATGAACCATTTACAGGCTGCCTGTGTCTCTTAGTGGCATAGGACCAAACCAGGGATGAAATTCCTGTTCCCCATCCAATTGTCCAAGTTACACTTGAACTGGGTTAGGGAGGAACTCTGCTTCACATGAATGGGTAGCCTGTTCCAGAGACAGAGAGTAGTCTAGGATACATACTTGCCTCTCCACCAGGTCCTATTTATATCACAGGCAAGGTTTAAGTCTTTAGAATGGGTAATTTTGGTGCTGTTTGATTTGCTAATATGCAGGAGTTCCATCAGATTGGGGTCTGATAATGCCTTATACACTAGTCATATACCTCCTCTCAATAGCCAGTAGGAAATGAATACAGTATTAGGGCTTTGAGGCAGTCTGTATTGGACAAGATATTTATGTGTGTGTTTATTCTATTAGTGAGAAACCACTATGGGGTTTTCTATTGTTGGATGTACCTGGTTAGGTGTACAACAAAGAAGGCATTGTACTCAATGATAGGTCTGATGAATGATGAATACAGTGGAACAATGACTTCATTGGACCTAGATGCCATACCTTTGTTTATAAGTTGCACAATATAGAATTACTTCCTCACTCCCACAGATATATGATGGTCAAAGTCTACATTATTGTCAATGTATGTCCCCTTGGCCCTCACTATGGGAAGACTTTTAGGGACGTCTTGTTAATATGATAGTTACCAGGGGTGGCTGTGTTCACAAAGGATACTACTACCCTTTTCTTGGCATTTAGGTTTAGTCCCACCCTGGCTTTGACACCAGTTATGTGTCTGTGTCAGCCCTCGTGCATGCAATAAAATGTAGGTGGCATACCCTTTTTGAGATAGGAAGGTAAGACTGTGTCTCTTTAATGAGTCAGTGCAATGCCCTTGGTAGGTGACAAGATATGAGCAGGCAAACTTTGCTAATAGTGCAACCTGATTTTTTTTTAACTTCTGCATGAAAGTCTAAGAGTAAACAATATTAGTTCACACTTTAATCATGGCAAATGCATTTCAGTTGATTGCCAAGCAAAAGTATTTCTTCTAAATATCTACCTAGCCTCATATGTGAGATGTTTATTAGTTTTCTTGGCTAATTTAATTTATCTCCTTCCACTTTAAGAACTATCTAGTAATCCACTGAGAGAGTGCTGTGAATTCAGACTGCTGACTGTTCAAAATTATTAACCTGCATAGATTGGATGAGTTGTGTCAGTAAAGTCAAAAAGATTTGATGGGCTGTCAGTAAAGTCAAGAAGTGATATGTTTACAACCTCCCCTCCTCACTAAAAACATAAATTAACAGTATTAGTTTTTGCCTTCTTCAGGCATGAAACCCTTCCAAGTATTGGTCAGACAGATGAATAATTTCTTATGTACATCACAAAGGCTCAGTTTAGAATGAAGGACTATTAAATTATAAGCTGACAGTGGATGGTGAACACATGATAATTCAGACTGGACATTTGCAGAAAGAATCATAGGAATTATAGGAAATTCAAGGTTATGGAATTTTCTAACCATTATGCCTGCCATTTCCCTTTTTAGAATGTAACTCCCCTCTCAGGTTGGGCTAGGCCAGTCAAACCCAGGCTGAATTAATGAGTACCCATCCAATTATCCAGGTCCTGTTTGAAGGAAGTTAGTGTTTCACACTGTTTTAACCGTAGAGGGAGTTTTTACAGAACTGGGGGAGATGCTGAGTAAGTAATCTGTCTCTCCATCTTGATTCTGTTGATCTGCATTAGAAGGTTTAGAACCCTTTGGTTCTATTATTTGTGGGATAGTTAGATTTGTGACTGAAACAGAGATCCTTGGCTACTGGGTCCCTGATTGCTTAGAAGAGAAGGAGAAATCTCCTCTGAGGAATATCTGACATAGGCATTGACACCTGAAATTCTTGGGTACTGTATTTTAGCCAATTTGCTGTCTACTTTATTACATAGGGGTCTATTTGTATTTCATTAATTAAGCTAGCATGGGGGATGGTGTCAAATGCCTTGGGTAAATCAAGGTAGGCTCTGTGTAAAGGGTAACCACTGTCAACAGCTTGCAATACCTTTTTGAAGACATTCTGCAGGCTGAATAGATAGACTCTATCTTTTACAAAACCAAATTTCTGTGGATTTTGCCTGATGAGATAAATGCAAATGATTCTCATGTCCAGTAGTATGCAAAAAGGGTTAGAAAGACACAACAACAACATTCCTTAATGGGAGTTACAGTGAAAAATGATGATTAGTCAAGACACAGATTGAGGGCATGTTAGCATAGCTTTGCACAGTAAGTTACTGTATGTGTGTATTGCTCATCATTTTATTTCTGATGGCATGTTAGTAAAGCTTTGCACAGTAAGTTTTGGTATGTGTGTATGGCTCATCATTTTATTTTTGATGGCATGCTAGTAAAGCTTTGCACAGTTAGTTACTGTATGTGTGTATGGCACATTTTATTTCTGATGGCATGTTAGGATAGCTTTGCACAGTAAGTTTTGGTATGTGTGTATGGCTCATCATTGTATTTTTGATGGCATGTTAGTAAAGCTTTGCTTTTGGTATGTGTGTATGTCTCATCATTTTATTTTTTATGGAATGCTAGTTAAGCTTTACACAGTAAGTTACTGTATGCGTGCATTGCTCATCATTTTATTTCTGATGGCATGCTAGTAAACTTTGCACAGTAAGTTACTGTATGTGTGTATGGCTCATTATTTTATTGCCTTCCTCTATACTATCTCTATATTGATAATTAGGAATGCAATCAAAACTCAGCAACTCTCAGGCTGTATAGCTTACATTGCATACGTCAGTCATAGCTTTCTTCAGCATCACCTCAAGTTTAAGCAGACCCCATCTATTAGTTTGTAAGTTATTATGATCTGGCATTATTAAAGAAAATATGGAAATAATGCACATTTTCAGGAGGGCTAACAAACAACTAGCAATATCTTAAGTGTATACATTAGACATTGAATGCAGAAGTACATTTTTCTGTCTTCCACCATGACATTTCACTTGATGTTTCTGATAACATAACTTAGTTATGAAAATATTAGTGTAAATAAAGAAATATGAAAATGTACAAAAAAGTATTGACATCTCCCCTGCAGGGCAGCATACACAAACAATCTTCAAGTCCATTTGTTCTTCATAGTCTGACATTTCCTTTTATTAATTGGTAAGTCACTTGATTAAGGGTGAAAAATTCCAGACAATGTCTGGATGCCATAAAGAGCAACTGATGTCAAGTACAAATACATTAGAAGGTGCTATAAGTATGAGTGAGTTAAGATCAGTGAATGTTCTTCTAAAGCAAAAGACCTTATCATGAAAAACTCCATAGGGAATCTCCCCTGTTATACAGGAAGCATCTCGGATAATTAATAATAGTCCACTTAAACTGTCAAAGAAAATAATGGAAAGAAATCTTGCTTCACTTTTTTTAATTGAAATGTATATTATTTCTGAACATACACCTTATTTACTTGAGTGTTAACTTTTTAGGCGGTCTAGTAAAAGTATTAATTTCAGCCGTGACCAGGACCAATAGGAATACACATAGAAGCATATAACTCAGAGCACCCTTTCAAAAACAAACAAGGCATTGTCTCCTTTTAATATTTATTATTTTATAACTCATTTTAATATCTATTGTCTTGGCTTACTGCCTTCTATGTATGATGATGCAGTATTAGAAACATCCTACTTTTAAATGTTATCAATTAACAAGAGTGTTTGGTGTCAATGTTGTAATAAATGGCATTTCAAGCTAAAGATAAATTCCCTGTAAAATACATAAATGTACTTTGGCAACATTTCTGTTAGCTCACATAACATTATGAGCTTATAACCTTTTAATCTGTATACTTTGTAATTTTAATTTTGTTTCATTTTTATTTAATATTTATAACTGTGGTAGAACACAAATTGCTCTGGGCCATTTCATATCCTCCTGAGGGTGTGTATATATATATATATATATATATATATATATATATATATATATATATATATATATATATATATGTGTGTGTGTGTGTGTGTGTGTGTGTGTGGAATACATATGAAATAAATGGTTCTATATTAGATCATCGAAACGGCAGAATCTCGAATGATCTAATATCGAACCCAATATCTCGAACGTTGAAAACAGTGAAGCTGCACAAAACTGAATTCTTTCCTAGGGAAATAATTTGGTTGGCCATTGTTGTGGCTTCGCTGTTTTCAGTAATGTGGTGGAAAGTTATGGGTTGGGTTAAGGTAAGTATGTGACTGTGCGGATGTTTGGATTAGGGCGCAGGTCAGGTAAGTGTGTGATTGTGATGGAATTTAGGGTTAGGGGCAGGTTAAGTGAGTTAGGGTTAGGACGCAGGTGAGGTGAGTGTGCTATAGTGAGAATTTGGGGTTAGGGGTGGGTTAAGTGAGTTAGGGTTAGGGCACAGGTGAGGTGAGTGTGCAATAGTGAGAATTTGGGGTTAGAGGTGGGTTAAGTGAGTTAGGGCGTGGGGGAAGTGAGAGTGCGATAGTGAGGGACCTTAGGGTTAGGGTCTGGGTTAAGGTAAGTGGATAGATAGAAGTGTATGTGCAGTGTAGTGTAGGGTTAGATGTAATTTTTAAATGTATGTGTGTGGATCTCTGCTTTTTAGTGAGCTTGTGGTGTGTGTGTGTTTCTCAGAACAGCAAATTTTTTCCCTGGGAAAAAAAATTTGCTGTTTTGAGGTTTCAATATTGTTAGGGTTTGGGTTTTGCAGTTCGACATTATGGCGTTCGATAATGAGCCGTTTCATTGATCTGATATAGACCCGAAATAAACATATACTGCACCACAAAAAAATTACATAGTCATGTACAAATTAAGAAAATGGCAAGAAAATCTTAAAAATGAATAGTTACAGTATGTAAAAACTACCCTGAATCTTATGTAGTTTATATTATCTCTGTGTATGTTCATAACATATCTAGTGACTGCATTAATTGTGCTTCCATAGATAACATCAAGTAAATGCACTTGCCTTTGAATCTTGAAGCTTCTGACTGTGTTTCCACTATAATGGAGATTGCATGACCAATAAATACTGTACACCATATGTTTCATAACTTGTATAAGATACCATTTCACGTTTCCCATTTGCAGACCAGTTTTTGTGTGTCAGCACATTCACACACACTGTGATTGTCATATTTGAAAGTGCCATTGTGTAAAGGAGAAAAGAAAGAACAATGTTTTACTTTTTGTAAAAAGATGATAAACTGAACAGAGTCTGCAAGGTTTATTCAATTATAAAATGAGGCTATAAATCTCTTGGAGAGATAATTTTAATTGTGGATCCTGACTGATTAAGTAACAATTATCTCAGAAAATATTAACAACAGCCTTGCTTAGTCTTGTAAGAAATCATGACTTTTTCAAATTTCTAAATACATAAAATCTGAAACAACTGGAGAGGCCAGAAAAGTAGCTGACAAAAGAGGATCCAAGGCCTTAAACATTTGTCCTATATGGACAGACTCAAAAAACTCCAACTATTCTCTGTCTCATATTGCCTACTTAGAGGTGATCTCTGCTTGACTTACAAAGCCATGTCTGACCCAGTTCTGTTAGAAATGCTACATCTAAAGAAATCCCTCCACACCACATGCTCCAGAACCTCAGACTCATTACCACAGTCAATATAACATGGTGGAGGGACAGGTTCTTAACCCAGAGACTGCCCATGTTATGGAATAGGCTTCCCATACATGTCAAGCAGAGCACCTCACTGGCCCTCTTCAAGAGAAATCTTGATGAGTGGATGAGAAATAGAAATTTCACCCCAGGGATCACTCCAATGGCTTTACTCGACAGACACACTGGGAACTAAGGTCAGGTGGCACAATGCCAGGGTAATCCTATGGGCTAGGCTTGTAAAGGATCCAGGGCCATTAGCCTAGTACACAGCTATGAGCCTATGGACCTATGAGGCTTTCTATGAGATTAATATTATCACCTGTTGTTATGGGAACTGTACACATAGAGTGTGCATTTTTATAGTCAGCACATGTAATATAGTATCACAGATTCATAGATTTTTACTAGGCTAATGACCCAGGGGCCTTTCCAAGCCTAGCAAAGTTTTTCTGAAAGAATAATGTATCCAAATAGGACATTTGCGGCCAGGCATTTATAAGCTACCTTTGTCCATGGGTTCCAGGCCTGGTATAAATTTCCTATTCCCTATCCACTAGTTTAGGCTGCACTTAAACTGGGTAACACATGAACTCAGCTTCACATGGATGGGAAGCTTGTTCCATACAAGGGCAGTCTCTCGAGCACATATCTGTTTCTCCAATATGTTCACTAAGCTACACACAATATTCAGGTCCGCAGACCTTGTATTTCTGTTACGCTTTGCTATAAGCTTGAATAGGTTAAGATCAGTGAACAGTACTTAAGAATATGTAGGAGATTCATAAGTGTAGGTTTGTGGATGCCTTGTAAGCTAGGCATAGATCACCTCTCAGCAATCTATAGGTAAATGAGTAGCTGCATAAGGCAGCTTTGTTAGACCTTGTATTCCTTTTGTAAGAAACCTTTGACATCACTCTAGTTGCTGCATATGCCTGGTCAGGTACATACCAAAGTGAGCCTTGTACTCTGTGACTGGTCTGATAAGGGCAGAGTACAATGGGATAATGACCTTTATGGACCTAAATGCCGTGCCCATACGTATAAGTTGCTCAGCATAAAAGGATTTCCTCACCACTGTGGCCACATGGTGGTTGAAGGTAAGGCTACTGTCGACATGTGTATCCAGATCCCTGACCACCGGGATTTATATGCCTGTAGTCTTCTGGATCAGTGGTTGGACCTCCTTTGTGCAGGGGAATAAATGCAGCCATCTTCCATTCCTTTGTCACAAAGCCTGACTGAAGGCTCCAGTTAAAAAGTGATTCAAGTGGACCACAGAGAGATCATGTTTTGTGCTATTTATTAAACATCCCGGGATGTTATCAGGGGCCCATCCATGCAGTGTATTTGGCTTTGGAATGTACACTGATGACCTGTTCACTAATAATGGTTGGGGGGATTGAGGGAGGTATTGCCTTTGGACTATCATGGGAGAAGTGGGGAAGAGAAATTTGAGATAAACCTATCAGTCAAAGGGTTGGCAGTGGCCTCCTGTTCAGTGTGGTGATGCCATTTACAATAAGATTTGTAAATTGCTGTGTAGTACCCTGAGGATAGGGACATAAATGTAAAAGGTTTTGTGGCTATCCTTTGCCTGAGAAGTTTTTTTTTTTTTTTAATTTAGTCTTTGAAGTATTAATTAATCTTCTTAACTGTCTGTTTATACTGGTCAAGGGGCTTTTAATATGTATGGTTTTGTTCTTCCTATGCTTGGCCAAAATGTTTTCTTTTGTTGTATGATCAATTGATATTGTGATTCCACCAGAGGTGGCGTTCCTTTTGAGTTTGCCATATTCCTAATATGAATGGGCACAGCTCACTCTATACAGCTATCAATATGGCTGTACAGAGATTTTGCAAATAGCTCAGTATATGCTATAGTGTTTACTGGGTTTGGGGGGTGCTTAGAATTTAGCCAAGTTGTTGCTTAGTCAAGAGAGATGTTAACCTTGGAAGAGATCCTAAAGGGTTTTGGTTTCACTGGATACCTGTATTTTCATTTGTATTTCAAGTAATACTGTCTTATGGTCAGACCTGATAAATTAAGGCATTATATTGAGTAAGGAACACCAGCCCCCCATGCTTGCAAGTATACCGTCACTGATGTCTGTATCCCTTTTAGGAGAATGGACCAACTGTTACAGAATGTTGGTATTAACAAAGTTTAGGAATTGCTGGGCCATGTATTAGAAGTGGTATAGGAGTCCTTATCTATAGAGGGTTTGTTTAGATCCCCCATGGATATCATATTGGGTTGAATAGTGAGGGACTCTAGTACATTGAGATAGGTAATATAGATTTCCTGGGACATGGAGGGGGACCTACAGGTTGCAATGATATGTACAAGACTGTTTATGGTGGGTTGCACATGTATAAGTTCCAGTGGGTCATACACTTTAACTAGTCTAGGTGTGAGGTTGGTTTTAATATACACTGAGCCTCCTCCAACTGTACTTCTTTCTTGTGCAGTAGCTAGTCTAAAGGTGTGAAAGGTATTATAACCTTGTATTACTGGGGTACTCTCCGTGACTTTAAACCATGTCTCCATTACTACACAGATGTCTACACTCTCCAGGGAGAAGAAGACTTGCAGGGAGTGGAGTGTCTTAAGACTTCTACCATCATGAGTTCAGTTAAGTTTGTAGGTTCATCAGTTTGGCATTGCCTAAAAAAAGGCTCTATGGGGTTGGAAAAGGTTTTTGCAAATATCCAAAATTCTAGAGGGGATAAATGCAGACCATCCCTGGCAAAGTAGTATAGCCTGTCAACAATGTCCTTCCAGGACATCAAATATTTTACCCCCTTGGACTGATACCAGAACCTAAGCCAATTGTTAAAATCAATCATTTTCTGTTGGTAAAAACTGACACACAGATAAAAACTGATAAAAATAACAAAGGAGAACACTCCCATCTGACCGGAATACATTCTTTATTAATAAACCATTAAGCACTTTCATCCACTATTTACTGGACTTCTTCAGAATGAAATTTCTCTTGGTAACATGGCATCATCCTTGGAGAAGGTAGCATGCTGCTCAGTGCTAGGCTCATACCTGGCAAAGACACACAATCAGCAAGCTCGATCATGTCTCTCTTCATATAGTCAAGGGAGGTACCTCTCAGGTCATTAACACCCACATGGACTATGATGGAGTCATACTTGTACCTATGGTTCAGTGATCTGCATGCCTGTATGACTTGATGCATTCTAGCCCCAGAAAGGCAGCTAACCATGACTCTGTCCTTACTCAGTCTGGTGAAGGGGACATTGGTGTGCCTCACTACAGAGTCACCAATGGCCATGAAATTTGGCTGTGCACTCGATTGCCTTAAGGGCTTAATAGTAGAGGCATTGGATACTGTGTTACTGTGGGCAGCTGTAGATGGCCTTTTAACAGATCTCAGGATTCAATAATCCCTACACTAAGTGTTCACTGTTCTGAGTTTATAGACAACACAAGCATAACTCACTCCTTCTTCCTCCTAATTTAAGACTTCCTGCTTATTTTTTTGCAGCTTTAAATATTGACAGGGATTCATAAATGTTACCACAAAGTGTACACTTAGTGTAATCTTTCTGAGTGACTAGAAAGCACACAAAATATGATAGAGATATTCTTGAATACATATCATGTACACTTAGTGTACACTCAGTGCAGACTTTTTTGAATCTGCCCAGAGTGTTTACATGATGGCTGACGACCCTTTCTTTGATTGTACTATACAAGAAGTCTTGTTTTTTTTTTAGTTTTGAAGGTCTATTTAATATCTCAGGATTTTGCAACCATTTCATTTGTAAATCAACCAATTTTTATTACCTCCTGCCTGATCTGGGGGACCTTGCTCGGTGGCTTACTACCTGCAACCTGTTTTCCCATTTCTTTCCTATGGTTGTCATTGGGTGGCTTTCAGCTACATGAGAGCATATAGGCCATTTTGTTCATACACAGGAATACGTATTGGTCCATTCATTTCCTCAGTGATGACAGTAGGGAGTGGGTCATAGGTTCATAGGTTATTATTTGGCTAATGACCCACTGTTTTTTTAAGCATAGCAATGCTGCTCAGCTACTCAAATGTGAGATTAAAATCCTGTATCTTCCATCTATAAGGTAAACACCTTAACTGTTATGCCAACAGATACCTGTACCTCAAGCTGGACTACCTCTAGGCTGCCTGCAAACTTGTTTAGCTTCCTGGCCAGGAAAGGAGGGATGCATTCTCACATTCACATAATCTCTATTCCCTGGCTCATTAGGAATCCCTTTCCCTAAAACAATGCAAGCCGTATAGACACTATAAGTAGGAAAAATAAGCAGAAATTGTTTGGTGTTGCCAGTGTGACTGGCCTAGTACCCTTCCTCCACTCGAGTGTGATGAGCTGATGTTGGCCTCTCATGCTCTTCCTCTCTTCCTGTATGATCACAGAGATGTCTGTGAATCTAATCGGACATGGAAGGTCTGGGCTGTAGTTCAGGCTTCATCCCTCTAAACAAAGGGGCCAAGGTATACATAAACCATTTTCCATGCACTTCAGCAAACGCAGCACAAACAAATATACTGCAAATACACTGTTATTTAATTGAATTACCATGCTAGGTTACCTTCATTTTTGCTCTTCAAGCAGGAGCACAACCAGGCAAGATAATGTCTATTATGTCAATAGCTATAATCTTGATATATGCACAGCAGATATTCCCCCATAATAATTTATAAGAAAAGCCAAAGCAGACCATTCTTCTGTTGTTAACAACAATATTTACTTGTTTCACATTGTATTACCTAACCAGCCCTAATGGCAACTATCTTACTTGCACAGATGAGTATTTTATTTTAATGGCCAGTATTGCATTCTAGTAACAAAAGCAATTCCACACCATCTATTTTGCAAGATGATAAAGAATCACAGTTTAAGTGTCTTTCTATGATTCTAGAAACAAGTGCTTGCATAACTATCGGTGAAGATAACAGTAATATAAAACGATAGGAATTCACATTAGAAATGGATAAAACCAACAACGGCAGTAAAGAAACATATTCCATGGAAATGAAAACAATAAGTTATGAACATATTTGGATTAGACACCTGCATGGTATTACGATGAGCCCTTACTTTATATCAGAACTGCACATATCTGGCCTCATTATGCATCTCTGAAGGGAAGTGCATTTCCCATTGGAGTCTCCCACGTGTGTCTCCACCATTAGTTTGTTATAGCTAGCAATTCCGTTTACTAGGTATAACAAACTAATATCTAATAATTCTGATCATGCAGTACAGCAAAAAAAGGAAAACAGAAAAGAAAAATATGCATTTAGCTGGCTTCTTCTGCACTGTATGAAAGACCCTTTCCACAAGATTCAGGGCTTTTGCAGCATATGCTGATGTTATATGTCCCACTTCTGCAGCATCAGCATAAGGCTATATTTTCTGAGAATACCTCCCATTTTCACATCACCTCTCCTCTCACCGTTGCCTTTCTAGTTCTTTTCTGAAGTTGTGTTTCAGGATTCTGCAGCAACGTTAAAGCCTGCAGAAAGGACCTTTGCCTTAAGCATCTTTAGCGCTACATACTCGGCTAGCATGAAATTTGGCCTTTAGTTACACTGTCGGTTATTCAGTTTTAGTAGCCATTTTACACTCATCTCAGCACTTTGAAAATGACTAACTGTTGCTGTACTCAGTCCTTTTTATTTTAAGCCATACATATTAGAGTCTCGTAACTCACCTGTTCTAACGAGTCATTATATCTACCGAATCTTACATTGCATTACATTATTCTAACAAGATCCTACATCCCTGAAACTTAGGCACTCGACATTCATCTCTCTAACCTGGTCCAACCAAACAGCTTTGTTTGCCAACCAGACATCTGATATTCTCCTCCTGCTTTTCTCAAATACCACAGATTATGTCAGATCGTTGTCCACAGATGCCTCCTTATTTCTGAGCCAAGTCTCAAATTCTCAGACAAAATAAATGTCTGCATCTGTCAATGTGAAATGGGATCGGAGGAGCTTGTGATAATCATTGCCGTTATGCACATTTTCTTTCACCTAATTTCCTGATATATGATTCTTTCTTTATATAATTCACATAGTTTTAGACAACTTGTCCTTCTGCCTTATGACTTTGAACCTTTTGAACTAGATGCACATGGGATATATGCAATCCACTGTGTGATTCCATAAACCTCTTGTATTAGATACACTGTGTGATTCCTTACATTTTTATTATTATTATTAACTGTCTCGGCCATCCCTCTCTTTTTCAGATTACATCCTCACGGTTTGTTTTCCGCCTATCTTCTTCACTGTTTACACAGTCCACTTCCTGCATGGATGTTTAATTTAGCATTCTCCTCCTTCCGTAAGTCAGTCACAAACAGTGCCTTTTAACATGTAAAATGTTTTCCAGTCTGTTCAT